>NW_026614976.1:0-68507 GCF_030052815.1 Hevea brasiliensis
TTTCAAGCGATAAGTATCCATCAAATATCCATTCAAACAATTTTTCACAATTTAAAACAATAAAATACAAATAGTCATAATTTATTTCAATTGAAAAATTCAAAAGAAATAACTGTTATGCACAAACCTCTGAAGTGTAGCCTCTTGGCCCTGACTCAGTGTTTCCTTCCCTTTTCCTGAGTCTTGCTAACTGAAACACACAATTTAAAATGTTTCAGCACTCATTTATATTGTCTCTAACAATAAGGTTCAACAATTAATTTATTTAATTCTATTGTCTTTAGTAGTCAACCTTTAATGTTAACCCTTGATGCACTCTAAGTGAGTCAATTCTAATATTACCAATATGTCACATTTTATAGCCCTTTAGTATTGGTATATGTTACCAAATTCATTTTCAAGTGTATTGCATTTTATTGCAATTTACCGGATTTCGGTGTACTATTTTGACCTAGCCGGACGACCTAGTTCCCTCAGTTTTTCGAGTTTCAGTCTAAACTACAAACTTGTAAGTTTATGTCTTATTGCACGCGGGGAAAAATTTCAGGTCATTCTGAGTTGTGTAGACCAAGTTATGGTCAATTTACCAATGCTGGACAGAATGCACTAGAATGGTAGGCTTAGGTCATTTTTAGGTCACTTTTGGTTTGGCTAGTTTTGGTACCTGAACTTGTGCAAGCTATTTGGCTTGGTTCTGGCCATTTTTGGGCTTTGGTGTCTTCATAAGAATTGTAGATCTATGTCTGAACTATTAATGGTAAAACTTTCAGGTCAATTGGACTTGTTTTGAGTAAGTTATGGTAAAAAAACTAACTGCTGCCCAAATAATCAATTTTCAGGCTTTCAAGTCACTAATCCAGATTTGGTCATTTTTCAAGTCACTTTCTAGGTAGAATTTAGGTAAGCTTCCCTCATGAAAGTTGGCACATTTTGTGCCTAGTTTCACCTCCAATTGGTCTCATACCAATTGGAGTCACACACTTAAGGTTCTAAGCTAAAATATATACTGCCTTATTACACATTGTTCATCCCTTACCAATTACACATCCTATACTTACCAAGTTAACTCTTTCATGCCAATTCTGGTTTGTATCATACCATTAACATACTTTACAACACATTTTGGTCATTTTGGACAACTTGTAACCATTCTCAATATGCACATTATAACTCAGAATTTTCAAAGTCCAATTACAATAATTTAACCACATGAACATACCTCATTTACATGTCCAAATCCAAACAATTATTCACATACCCATCAACTTCTATTTTCACTTTTCAAGCTTACAAATCAAACTTTACACATGGAATTCAACTTCAATATAATTAAACATGTAAATCAACATTCAAACAACCATTTACATGAAAGGACAAGCTGTTTATGGTGAGGTTAAATAGCTGCCGAAATGGCTCAACTCCAATAATTCATCAACATCAAAAATTCTTCCATAAATCAACTACCCACAACCTTGGTTACACTTTTAATGAAACAAGAATTGAAAACACCCATTTACCTCTTTTGGACTTCTTCAAAACCTCACCAAAACTTATCTTTCTTGCTCCAAGTATGCTGCCTAAGGTGTGTAGACAAGGTTTAGTGAAGGAACCTAGTGGAAAAGGTGATTTGATCAAGGTTGCATGGAGGTCCTTCCATGGCCGGCAATGGTGCTTTGTATGGGTTTTTGAATTCGGCAAGGTGAGGACTTGAGGAAGAAAGAGTGTTGTAGAATGTGAGTGGGAAAAATTCTGGTTTTTTTATGCTTTAGATATCCCATAGTGGTCCACTAAGTGATTAAAGAATTTAAGTTAATGTTAAACTTCCATTTATTCCACATTATACCCATAATTTTTCTTATTTACACAACACATAATATTTCATATTTTCATGGCATTTTCAAACTTTATTACCATTTATTTTTATTGGACATTTAGGTCAAAAGGCAACTCAGGGTGTCAATTGACCACAATGCCCCTATTCGAGTTGTATTCCCGATTTTTTGGTAACACTGAGTTTTGTCATTTTCTCGATTTCTCATTTTTCTTTGTACTAATTACTTAATTTTTCTTTGATATTTCTAATGATATTTATACTTCAATAAGTCTTTAATTTTATCTCGAAACTAAATTCCGAGGGTTCCCTGCAGTCCTAAGGTCGGCTATTGCATAGTGTCGTAACTTCCGTCACGATCACCTATCATTTGCTTTGGCTCGTTTAACTTAGTTTCATGTCATTGCTATTATTTTTCCTTTGTTTTTCTTGTATTTTCTTTTCTTGTATTTCATTATTTTATGTCTCCTCACTAACTTTTAAATGTAGTTCTAGACATTCTAGCTGTCCGGACAGACATTGGTCACCGGAACAGTAGAACGCACTATCGAACATAGGGGTGTTACACAATGCATGTTATGCACACGATCTCATTCTATCTATCGATACCTAGGAACGTCTAAACCATGCTCTGATACCAATAAATGTAACACCCCTCACCCGACCATAGTGTAGCTGAGCAAGGCGTGCTACATTCAGTGTCGGAGTACCCTATCTTATCTTACTTTATTCCTTTAATCATTTTCAAGTTATTATCTTTTAATATCAATTATTTTTCAATGGAGAAACTAACGGAGTTTCCCCTATTTAATTACCAGTTGACATATTTTACTATTCACCTATTTGAAAATTTCAATAATATTTTCAAATAAAAATCTCATCATTTTATGCATCATATATATTTCAATTCCGTATTCAAATCTGTAAAATTTCATACATATCCATTTCTATACATTCCCATTCATGCCCAAGTAACCTATGACAGGCAGACTAAACTGGATAACGAGTCGTTGGCACTGGACACAAAGACACCGAGGTGCCTCGGGCCGTCATACCATGGGACGCGGAACGTCAACCACGTATGCAGTCAGAATGGCTAAAAAGCCATGATAACACATAATCGGGCATAAAAGCCATGAGTGCAGACATAAAGTCATGAATACGGGCATAAAGCCATGAATACAAGCATAAAGCCTGTCGCAGTACTGCTAAAACAATACCCTATTGGCATGCCAATCTATCCAATCTGACACACGTGTCTAGGCAATACATGGGCACATAGTACCATTAAGTGTTCATAAATTTCATTATTTCATTATAAGTTCTAATTATAATTTTTAGCATTTTAATCTTTTTCATAATAGAAACATAAATCTCTAAGTCTAATATTTACATAATTTATGCATTCATCATAATTTATATATTCATTATGTTACTCATAATGATCACAATTCAAAACAATGGTTCTCATGCATGATTGTACTCAAAATACTTTTTTTTTTGTCCTTTCTCCAATAATGGGAACTAAAATCTTATTTATACATTCATTTATTCATTCATTATGTCATTCATATTGATCACAATTTATAACAATTATTTCATTAATCATATTATCTATATTAACCATCCTAATAGTTTTTCTAATTTATTATGCCATTTCCTATATCATTGGGGTTACTATTCATTTGGTCATTTAAGTCAAAATATTAATTTTCTCATATATAATAGTTACATGAGTTCTAATCACATAAATTTACCACATTTTGGTTCTCAAAAGTGTTGGCATTAGTTACTAATCCATACATCTAACCCATGGAGAATGAATTAAAATTTCAGTTTTTGGGTACTAGAGTTCACTGTTCCATTAGGCCATTCTACAAAGAGAATTTGGCCAAGTGTTCTTAATCAAAGTTGTTCTTTATTGTGTCTAGTTACATTTCACTCTTTGAATCACCCCATTTGGAGTTTTCTAGCTCAAGTTATGGTTATTTAACCATAACTGGTCGGATTGCCTTTACCCAGAATTTCTGGGCAATTTTTAGTTCTGCCAGATTTGATAGTCCAACTTTGGATAGCAATTTCATTTAGTTAAGTCTAGAATTTGAGTTTGTACATGAAAGTTGTTCTAAATTGCCTCAGCTTTCCATTGATATAAATTTCAGGTCAATTGGACCTTTCTACACTGAGTTATGACCAAATGAATAAATACTATTTATTTGGTCATTTTGCCTAGATAGAATTGGTGCTACCCGGATTTGGTCAATTTTTAGGGCATCCTAAGTTTATTTCTGGATAGGTTTCCTTCATCAAAGTTATGCCATTATGTGTCTAATTTCATGTCCAACTGGCCTTGCACCAATTGAACCTACACAACTCAAAACATGCTGGACTCACATCCAGACCTGTAGGGCACATTGGACAGCATACCTAACCTCCATTCCCTTGGCATTCACTCAATTTCCTACTCAAACATGATCAAATGGTCACTAATTAACCATTACAACTTATTTTCATCAATACGTAAATAAAATCCCAATTTTGGTGCCCAAACCCTAACTCCAACAACTTCAATTCTTCATATATATACAATCCATGAATTAAAACACCAAAATCATGTTTAATGGCAGGCATACACAACTATTATACAATCAAATTGATGAAACCCTAAGGCTGATGAAATTTCATGGGGCAAGTTCATACATCTTTAATTCATTTTTCATCAATTTTTTTAACTTAACTCAACTTAGATTCATGCTTAAAAGGGAGTGGAAGCAAGAAAATTGGCACTAACCTTGACTTAGTCACATTCCAAGACTTCAAAACTTCACTTTCTTCCTTTCTTTTTGCTGTCCAAAGCTTGCTCTAGGTGTGAGGATGAGTTTTTGTGAAGGGAAGCTAGGGTTTTGAGGTGGTTTGGTGGGTTATCTAAAGCTTGGTGGAGCTTTAATGGTGGAAGGGAGAGGGAGCTCGTTTGGCTGGAAGAAGAAGGAAAGAAAACTGATTTTGTTTTTCTTTAATTTCTACCCATTTACTCATTTTAAGTGGTTTAAAGGCATGTGTCACAATGTGATTGGGTGGTAGTATTTTAATGACATAAGCATGAGGTCAAAATTACAATTTTAATTCATTTTCTTTTCTTTTCTTTTCTACTCAATTTCAATTTAATTTGTAGCAATATTTATTCATATTTTATGTCATAATAATTATTTACTTAACTGGACAAGTCAGTAAAAAATCATTTTCGAAGACGAAATGACCAAAATGCCCTCCGTTTGGCTTAAGGAGCCAAAATTGTCTGTATCGATCTAAAAATTTTTCTAAGCATTTTCTTGGCATTCTAATGCTATCGAAACCTCAATGACTCTTCTCTGGAATCCCAAAAATTATTTAATGAAATTTTCCCTAGGTTTAGGGCTTCTAGCTCCGAGTAAAACAGTAGAATGTACGGATTTGCTACAGTGAGGGTGTTACAAGTAGCTTCTTCCACCATAGTAGGTTCATAAGGGAGGGGTTCTATGGCATCGACTCGAATCTTTACCCTGACACAATATGAAGCAAGTACCTTCAACACTATGGTATTAAGTACTCTTGTCCAGTAATGGTTGAGGACAGATGCTTTCAAGCCAACCTAGTGGTTCTAGAATTGATTGATTTTGATGTCATTCTAGGGATGAATTATGCTACCTTAGACTATAAAGCAAAATAGTGAAGTTTATGGGACAGGATGGGTTGAAAGTGGTCTTTTAGGGAAATCAGGTGTCACGTGTGAAGGAATGATCTCAGCCATGTATATAACATCCTCACTTTAGCTAGTCCGTATGTTCTACTGTTCCGATGACCAATGTCGGTCTGGGCAGCTAGAATATCTGGAATTATAATCAGACTAGAGTGAGGAGTTATAAATAAACCAAATAATGATAAGAAAAATTAAGAAAAAATTTTAGAAATGAAATGCATTAAGGTTAAATGAGCCGTAGCCCCAGTGATGAGTGACCCTAACGAGAAGTGACGGCAAAGCCCGTTAGTAACCCAAAACCCGAGGAAAACTCCATGAAATAATTTTTAGGATTTCAGGGAAGGATTATTGGGGTCTCAATGACAATAAAATGCTAAGAAAACATAAGGAAAATTAAATCAATTGGTACATACAATTTTTGCTTGTTAAGCAAAACGGAGGGCATTTTGGTCATTTGGTCTTCAGAGATGATTTTTGACCAACTTGTCCAATTAAGTAAATGAATTATATGACATAAAATAGGAATAAGTATTTATGAAAAATTTATTAAAAATGAGTAATGAAAGAAGAAAAGAAAAGAAAAAAAATGAAATAAAAATTACATTTATGACATAAGCATGATGCAATTAAAATGTTCTACTCAATCAAATTTTGACAAGTCATTATACACTACTTAAAAAGAGAGAAAAGGAGTTAAAAATGAAAAACAAATTCTGCCATTCATCTCCTTCAACCAGTCGACTCCCATTCCCTCTCCTTTCACCATTTTTATTCCAAACTTCTCACTAAAAATTGCTTGAAAAATCACCATAAAATCATAAGCTTTGTTCACAAAAACTCCTCCTCACACCTTCAAATCTCTAGGAAGCAATTAGAAGAAGAAATTAAGGAGATTTATAAGCTCAAGTTAACTCCCAAAAGAGGTTAGTGTCTAATATTTCATCTCTCTTTAATTTCTTATTTAAGAACATGATTTAAGTTGAATTAGTAAGAAAAGAAATGAAAATTATGTGTATATATATATATCCCATGATTTCGGCAGCCATACATGGGTTAGGATTTGATGAATTTCCTTGAAACAAAGTGGTATGTGAGTTGCCCTTAACACTAATCTCATGATTAGGATAATGAAATGTAAGTTAATGCATGAATTGAAATGGTAGAGTTATGGGTACAAATTTGAGATTTTGTTTATGTATTGGTAAAAGGAAGTTCTAGTGGTCAATTAGTGACCAAAAAACTATGTGTGATTAGGAGATGAAGTGATTTGTTCCATGGGAATTGAAGTTATGTATGCTGCCCTTGGTGACCTGCAGGACTGGGTGTGAGTCTAGCAGATTTAGGCAGCTATAACTGGAGTTGTGTAAGTTCAATTGATGCAGGGCCAATTGGATATAAAACTAGACACATAATGGCAAAACTTTGGTGAAGAAATCCTGCCTAGAAAACTAAACCAAGTTGACCTAAAAACTACCCTAATCTGGGTGACCAACATGCTGTCCCTGGAAAATGACCAAATGAACAGTGTTTGTTCAAATAGTTATAACTCAGTTAGAAAAGTCTAACTGACTTGAAATTTATATCAATAAAAAGTTTAGATAATTTAGAACAACTTTCATGAAGAACACCAAATCAAATTCTGACCATAACCCATCTGAAATGCTAACCAAAGTCAGGGTATCAAAATTGCCAGAATGATTTCTGCTCATAAATTCTGGGTAGATGCCAATCTGGTTAGTCCTAAAGAAAGTATCATAAGTTGAGTTAGAAAACTCCAAATGGAGTTATTCAAAAAGGGAATTAAAGAAGACATATAAAGGAACAACTTTGATTGAGAACATTTGGCAAAATTCTCATTGTAGAATTGCCTAATGGAACTCTAGCACCCAAAACTGAAATTTTTGATTTATTTCCTATTGGTTTTAAGTATTGATTAGCAACTAATGTCAACACTTTTGTGAACCAAAATGTGGTATCTTGGTCAACTTAGATTCAACAAATCTATTATAAATTAAAAAGTCAACCTTTGAGTTGAAATAGTCAAGTGAATAGTGACCTTTACATTACAAAAATAAATAATTAAATCATTAACTGTGTAAAATGCCCTAGTATGCCTAGAATGATTGGTTTAGATAGGTTGGTATGCCAATAGGGTTCTGTTAGTAGTACTGCATATGGCTTTATGCCATTCTATATTTTATGGCCTTACGTGGCATTCTGTGATATAATAGTCTTTGGCTATTTTGATTGAGTTTACTATACTTGGGTTTCATGCCTAATAATCATTACAGCTTATTAGCTGTTTTGTTGCACACCGGGAGACACAATGTGACCGATGGTGTGATGGCCCGAGGTACTTGGTACCCAGTGCCACTTTACCCGTTTATCTAGTCCAGTCGACTAGTATAGGTTATTTGGGCAGTCAAAATAAATCTTACAAAAGTTTAACCAAATAATACTATAATAATTGCCAGAAACTTAGTATACTTAAAATGTCAGCATACATTTTGCACATCCATTTTATTTTAGCTATTTTATTTTATATTGGCACCACTAAGCAGTATTGCTTAGCGACTCGCTTTTGCCACGCGCAGGTACTGGAGACATAGTTGGGGAGCCCAGCAGACCTCAGACCGGGTGATTAGTCAGATCTGCACAAAGTTTAGAGTTACCTTTTATCTGCAGTGCACTTAGTAGGATATTAGGATTTTGGGTTGTATTTTATACTTTGCATTTTGTAGTAGTTCTTGATTGTAATTACAAACTCATGAAATCATATGATAATGTAAATATATGAAATTACATGTTACTGTAATTATCAGGACATTTTGTTGAGAAATAAAATGTTGGGGAGTTATTCATGAAATTGATTTGAAATGTGATATGAACAAAATTTTGAAAATTGTGTTGAAATTTGGAGATTGAGTTGATATGTATGTATATTGGAGTTCTGGATTTGAAAACCATATTGGAAGTTTTTTTTTTTAACAAGTTCAGAAGAACTATTTTTTCAATTTACAGCCGGCACTCTGCCTGATTTTTTATAAAATTTGTGGAAAATTCAGATTAATCAAATTTGTAAATAAATGATATAATTGGTAAAACTTTGCACTTAGTGACTAATAAATAAATGAATTAAGAAGGATAATTGTTATAGAATAAGATATGGTGCTCCTGCACATTTTGTGGCATATCTTGCTTGGCTACACTATAAACGGGTAAGGGGTGTCACAATATAGGCCTAGAAGATGCTAAGAAAAGGATATAGAGGGTTTATAGGACATGTGAAGGAAGTTGTGGTAAACTAAAGTGGACAAGATCAATTCCAGTAGTGAAGGAGTTTCTAGATTTTTTTTCCAGAAGAACTACTAGGTTTGCTACCTAAAAGGGAGATAGAATTTGAAATTGATCTAGTACCTAGTACTAGACCTATATCTATTCCTCCATATAGGATGGCTCCTACAGAGTTGAATGACTTAAAGATCAATTGTAGGATTTGGTAAACAAGGGGTTCATCAGACCGAGCACTTCTCCTTAAGGTGCTTCCATGTTGTTTGTAAAAAAGAAGGATGGTTCCTTGAGACTGTACATAGACTATAGGCAGTTGAACATTTGCCTTGTATTGATGATTTATTTGATCAACTAGCCAGAGCCAATTGTTTCTCTAAGATAGATTTAAGGTCTGGATATCACCGGTTGAGGATCAAGGAAATAGACATTCTAAAAACTGCTTTTTAAACTAGATACTGGCATTATGAGTTTCTTTTTATGTTGTTTGGGTTAACCAATGTGCTACCTGCATTTACGGATCTTATGAATAGGGTATTCAAACCTTATCTGGATCACTTTGTGATCTTCTTCATTGATGATATCTTAGTGTATTCCAAAAGTCTAAAAGAGCATACATAGCATCTAAGAGTAGTTTTCCAGACGCTAGGGGAGCATCAGTTGTATGCTAATTTTTCAAAATGTGAGTTATGGCTAAAGATTTTTTCTTTCTTAAGACATGTAGTGTTAAAAAATGATAGTAAAGTGGATCCTAAGAAAGTTGAAGTAGTAGTAAATTGGCTGAGGCAAATTACAGTACTGAGATCAAGAGTTTCCTAGTATTGGCTGGCTATTATAAGAAATTTGTAGCTGATTTCTCCAAGATAACTACTTCTATGACTAGGTTGACTCAAAAGAACAGGAAGTTTGAGTGGACAAACTAGTATGAAGGGACCTTTTAAAAGCTCAAGGAATGGTTGGTGATAGCACTGGTTCTGGCTTTGCCTTCAGGCAATGAAGATTTCATAGTGTATTGTGATGCCTCTAGAGTAGGTTTGGGGTGTGTTCTTATGTAGAATGGCAAGGTAATAGCTTATGTTTAGAGATAGAAGCAAAAGCATGAAGCTAACCATTCTACCCATGACCTAAAAAAGGCAGTTGTAATTTTTGCCCAAAAGATGTGGAGACACTATCTTTGTGGGGCTAAGTGTGAAATCTTCATAGACCATAAGAGTTTCCAACACATCTTCAACTAGAAGGAGTTAAACCTTAGGCAAAGATGGTGGGTGGAATTGCTAAGTGATTATGATTGTACTATTTAGTACCATTTAGGTAAGGTGAATGTTATTTTCAGTCGAAAATCATTTGGTAGTTTGGCTCGCATATCAATGCAAAAATGACCCATCTCAATGGAGCTACATCAATTGATAGGAGAGGGTTACAACAGCAAAAGGTACCTCTATAGTATAGATAAAAGTGGCACCGGTGTACTTGAGATAGGTGGCAGAAAAATAGCACGATGATCCAAAATTCATAAAAATAGTTGAAGTAGTGTAGAAAGGTACAAACCAAAAGTTTCAATTTGATGGGTAAAAAGTTTTAAGATATAGCAGGAGATTGGTGTGCCAGACGATATCAGACTCAAGGGAGACATTATGAGAGAAGCTCATAATGCGATGTACAGTGTATATCTCAGAGCCACCAGGATGGATCAAGATCTAAAAAAGATGTAGTGGTGGCCTTCTATGAAGAAGGAGATTGCATAGTTCATGTCTGCTTATGAGGTGTTTCAAAGAGTGAAGCTGAAGCATTAAAAGCCTGCAGGAATGCTTAACCTACAACCCATTCCAAAATGGAAATGGGAAAATATGGCCATGGATTTTCGTGTGGGGTTACTTGTAGCCTCTAATAGACATTACTATATGGGTGATAGTGGACAGGTTGACCAAAACTGCTCGCTTCATTCTTCTGAGAGCTAGCTATTCTATGGATAAGTTGTCTCAGGTGTATGTAAAGGAGATAGTAAGATTGCAAGGAGCTCTAATGACAATAGTCTCTATCAGAGGATCATAGTTCACCTTCAAGTTCTGGCATTGTCTTCAAAATGAGATAGGCACCAAATTGGATTTCAGCACCACTTTTCATCCTTATACTGAAAAGCAATTAGAAAGAACTATATAGACTTTGGAGGACATGCTGAGAAAGTGTGTATTTGACTTTGAAGGATCATGGAAGAAGTACCTTCTGCTAGTTAAGTTTACATATAATAATAGCTAGCACTCTAGTATTGGAATGACACTTTATGAAGCTTTATATAGGACAAAATGTAGGTCTTTGATGTGCTAGGAAAAAGTTGGTGAGAGCTTTGATAGGCACTAAGTTAGTGGAAATCACTAATCAAGCGATGCCTTTAATAAAGGCAAGGTTAAAGATAGTAGCTAGTAGGTGGAAGAGTTATGCAGATAATCATAGAAAGGAAATAGCTTTCAGGTAGGGGACATGGTGCTTCTCAAGTATCTCTAATGAAGGTTATTATCAAATTTAGAAAGAAGGGTAAACTAGCTCCTAGGTATGCTAGGTGCTACACAAGGTCAGAAATGTATCTTACAAGCTAGCTTTGCCTCTATAAATGGAAAGAATCCATTCAGTTTTTCATATCTCTATGCTAAGAAAGTTCGTGTCAAATCTTAACAAGGTAGTCAATGTCAGATCTTAACAAGGTAGTCAATGAACCTTACATGGAAATATCAAAAGATCATTCTTATGTCAAATAGCCTGTGAGGATCATGGACACACAGATCAGAAGATTGATAAATAAAGAGATACCTATAGTTAATGTTCTGTGGAATCATCATAACATGGAAGAATGCATGTGGGAGACTTGTGATTCCATATTACAGTAATATCTTCACCTATTCTAGGTATCTCATACTATGTTTACTATGTTTGTTTTAACATTTAAGGATGAATGTCCTTAAAGGGGAATAATGTAACACCCACTACTTTCCATCATCAGAATTCCTATCGTGGATGGGAAATTCTCGTGAAACTTAGGTTTTCATGGACAAGGAAAATATTGGTAAGTACTATATGTATGATTTGTATGTTAAAGATGTGTTTAAGAGTGAATAGGTTTTGTTTGTTTTGACCAATAAATGTTTTAAGTGTTATTTTGGGTAGAAAGAACTTCACATGTAACACCCTCACCGTAGGAAGTCCGTACATTCTACTGTTCCGATGACTAACATCTATCCGAACAGTCAGAATATCTGGAACTACACTTAAATGATAGTGAGAAGATATAAAATGATGGAATACATAATAATAAAATACAAGAAAAATTAAGAAAAAAATAAAAAACATGCAATGCAATTAGGTTAAATGAGCTGGAACCATAGCGATGGGTGACCGTACCGAGAAGTTACTGCATAGGCAGTTGACGATCCAGACCCATGAGAAACTCTAGGAAATAATTTTCAGGACTTAATTAATGGTCTACTGAGGTATAAATGACATTAAAAATGTCAAAGAAAATTTAGTTAATCGATACCGATGAAAATGAAAATTAAAGGAACCGTCGGATCAGGGATTTAATCGGTATTACCGAAAAGTTTGGACTTTAACCCGAAGAGGGGCATTTTGGTCATTTGGCACCTAGAGTTGACTTTTGACCTAAATGTCCATAAAAAATGAGTGGTATTAAATTTTGAAAATCTCATGAAAATATGAAATTATATGTAGTGTAATTAAAGAAAAATGAGGGGGGATTATTTGAAATATTAAAAGTTTAATTATTATAATTAATATTTAAATACTTAGTGGGGTATATAAATGCATTAGAAGACAAGGATTTATCCACTCACTTCCATCTTCTTCTTCATTTTGTCCCATGGCCAAAATCCTTGTTCTTTCTTCCTCCATGAATGTTCTTCCATGCAAGCTTCAACTCTCCCTTTTCATGCCATGATTCTTATAAATCTCTTCATTAAAGTTTGTCCTCACATCTTGGGAAGACTATAGGTAGCAAGAAAAAGAAGATTTGGTAAAGTTTTCATAAGGTTGAGAAATTCTTGGAACAAGATTAGTGCTTAATATTCCCACCTTTCTTCTTTATTCCTTGATTTAAGGTTGAATTGAGTTAGTATGATGACAAATTTGAAGAAATTGATGAGTAATTATGAGTCCTTCAATTAGGCAGCCATGGGAACCATGAGAGTTTGGTTAATTCTTATATGTAAATAATGTTTGGTGATATTGATTTAGATAATTATATGTATTAGAATTAAATTGCATGTGTATGTTTGAGGTTGACAATGTGAATTAGGGTTTGATGATAATTATGGAGACTTTGTGTAATTGTTGAAATTGGCAAATTGAGATTTTTTGATGATACTTGTGTAATTGCTTCATTTTGGCAGCCTTGAGAAGCATGGGAGTGTGATTAATTCATACATGTAAATAGAGATTAGTGATGTTGATGGATAAGTAATTGAAGTTTCATGTATTAGAAAAATTTATTGAATGTGTGTATTGACCTTGACAATTTGAATTAAGGTTCTAAATTAATCATTGGAGACTTGTTGTAATGAATGTGTTGAGATGAATTGATGATGTTAGAAGTGCCATGATTGCCACAATTGTTGTTTGGGAGATGGAGGAATGAAAATTGGAAGTGAAATTTCCTTGCAGGTTGAGTAATTGTTGAAATCAGTGTGTATTTTGAGCTATAACCAAAATTGTGTGGCTCCAATTGGTATGAGGCTAATTGGAGGTAAAACTAGACAAAAATGTACCATTTTCCATGAAGAAACCATGCTCAAATTCTGCCTAAAAAGTGACCTCAATTTTGCCCTAATCCGGATTACCAAATTGTGAACCCAGAATTTTGACCAAATGAACAGTGTTCATTCATTTGGCCATAACTCACTCTAGACAGATCCAAATGACCTGAAATTTATACCATTGGAAAGCTTAGACATAGAGCTACAACTTTTGTGAAGACTAGAGCCCAAAAATTCCATTAACTAAGTCAAATTGCTTGGCCAAGTTGGGTTACTAAAACTGTCCAGAATCAAAACTGCCCAGAATTGCTAGATAAAGACAACTTGACCAGTTTTGGCAAAGAGGCCATAACTTGGTCCATAGATTCACAAATGCCCTGAAACTAGTGCCAATATTTCAATAAGACATAGATCTAAAAGATTGGTATTTTGGCCAAAACCCAAAAATCAAGAGAAATAGGTCAATTTAGTGCATAAATTCTGGAAATGTGCATAAGTAACCATTAACTCCAGTATAGTCTTTTAAGTGTATCTCCCACTACAAAATTTCAATTGAGATGTGCCATATAGTTTTGGAAATCTAAGAAATAAGGCTTTAACTTTGCTTTAGATATCTTCCTTAAATTATGAAAGTAAGAACTTAAATTTTAGGTCAAAGCTACTGACCTAAATGAGAATCATATTAGTATAAGAAACTTGAGTCTAGTCCAATAATTTGGCTATAAGTAATTCTAAAAGACTTAAAAATTTTCAATTAATAATTTTAAGTGACCATAAGACATAGGACAACAAATCCTATGAAGAATACAAGGCCTAAATGTTGCCAGAACCTATTCAAATAAATTACTAAATTGTAATACCAAAACTGCCTAGATAAGGAACCAAAATCTGCAACTGAATTAGTTATGGGACCATGACTTGAGTTATACAAATCCAAATGACATGATTCAAAAAAGGAAAATAAAGACAAGACATAGAAGAACAACTTCCATGAAGGAAGTGGGGCTAAACAATAGCCACAAATTGCTCAATTTGATATGTAAAGTCAAAACAGTAAAACTGAACCTAAAGAAAGGTTCTTGAACTAAATTGTTTTTAGTAAGGACTTATCCCTAATAAGTCACTACATGCTAAATTACATGAAATAGGTATGTGAGACCCACTTTTCCACTACAAGGTGACATGAAATCAGTTGATACATAAAATGTAAATTACCTAAATGGTTTGATAAACACATAAGTCATATGAAAATACACTTGAAACCTATGTTTCCATCGTATATGAAATAATAATACTATAAATATGTATAATACTTGACATAAAATAATGAGAGTGATAAATACATAAGTTATATGAATATGTACTTGGGACCTATGTTGTCACACCTTACCCCTCTGTAAGGCATAACATGATCTCGTAGAATACCTAATGAACTACTGAACTTCACCTACCGATAACTTATTAAGTACCCTATAAGGGATTTTAAAACAATTTTCTTACTTTTATAAGTGGTGAGCATTTTCTAATAGATATTACAACATTTAATTAGAGTTTGAAAACTAGTTAAGATTTTTATCCCATTTTATTTTTTTGCAAATTTTATAAAAATTTCGGCAGAATGCCGTCTGTATTTTGAGAAAACAGTTCTTCAAATACCCATAAAAAAACACTTCCAATAATTTATCTCAACAACTTCATCAATTTCGCAACCATCCCAACCAATTTCAATATCATTTCTAAATTTTCAAAATTCAACAATCATCAAAATACTATTAATCAATTTCATTCAAATTAAAATAAAATATTTCCATTCATATTTCATTAAAGATAAAGCACTTTATATACATCATTCCAAAAATTTACATGAAGAAAAATTCAAACTAAAATTTATTTCAAGCTTTATACAACTCTATACAACTGCTCATGACTATTTTCTACATTTACATATATTACATACATCAAAATAATTTTTACAATCAAGGTATAAAATATACCTAATAAACTTCAGAGTAGGTAGCTCATTAATCCTCAGCAGCTCATTCTGCTGCTCCTTTAGTCTCCATATCTGCGACAGTAATAACAGCCATCGCTGAGTACTAGGACTCAGTGGTGCACAACATACTAAAAATAATCTTTATACGGAATTTAAAACATAATTATTCAAAAATTAAACTGAACATGAGATATAAATTTCAAAACATGATTTACAAGATTTTAATCCAAATAATTTCATTTCAAAAGTCTCAAAATAAATTTCATAAAAATACACAGTTATATCATGCCATTCGAAACATATTAATCTCAATAGCCAGAGGCTTATGAGAAGTCACTTAACAAGGCTAGCTAGCTCAAATATATGGGAACCCATTCTTTTTCTTCTTCTACTGGCATACACCTCAACACTTCAGCCAGAGAAGGAATCAAAATTCGAAACTAATTTCCCCCACTAGTCGTGCTAGTGAGGTATTCAAATATATGGCCATGACACTGTGGTTTCAAAACTATCTTAATAATTTACTAAGCATTTAATGCCATTTCAAATATATACAAATAAACTTTCAACAATTTGAAACAAAAGCATAATAAATATTTTAATACAATGATGTCACAATTCAATATTTCAATTCATTCAAAACGATGTGCGGAAGAAAATTTACAGAAATTCTATGTTGTGCACAAACCCTATACGAGTCGCCTCTTGGCCTTGACTCGATCCCTCGGGTTCTTTCCTGGTATTCTTTTCCCTTTGAAACACAGTTCCACGATGTTTGATTATCATAACTTATCATAAATCTAAAAATAAATTCAAATTTACTTTTACCTAGCTTTAATATGCTAAAATTGACGTTCTTTAAAATTTGTGTTTCGGGGTTACTATTCACTACACTATTCAAGTCAATTTGTTGACTTTCTAAGGCTTAATAGGTATGGGAATTCCAATTTCACCCACATACCATATTTTGGTTACCTAACTTGTTGGTTTTGGTTGTTTTCTCAAAACTTAAGTCTTTTAGGCAAAATTTCAAATTTTCAGTTTTGGTGTCTTCTGTTGTACTGTTCCATTGGTCATGTTGCTGTTAGAATTTGGCTAAGTTTCTTTCATAGTAATTGTTCCTTATTGTCTCAAATATATTCTTCTTTTTGAATCAATCCATTTGGAGTTTTGTAGCTCAAGTTATAGCCATTTGAATCATGACTGCCGGATTAGACTTATCCAGATTTTCTGGGCACCAAATTGGTTCTGCCAGTTTTAGGTCACCAATTTTGCGTGGCCAAATGACTTGGTTAAGGGCATAATTTGGGTTTGTGTTCTTTATAAAAATTTTAGGTCTATATCTCAGCTTTCTACTGGTAAAAGTTTAGGTCATTTAGACCTACCTAGCCCATGTTATGGCCAAACGAACAAACACTTTTCATTTAGTCATTTTTGTACAGGGCAGCATACCTAATTCTAGATTTGGTTAATTTGTTCACTAGGTTTTAGTTACTTTTTGGGCATGATTCCAAAATGAAAAATGTGTCATTTTGTGTCTAGTTTCATTCCCAATTAGCCTCACACCAATTGGCTTGGTAAATTTTTAGTTTTGGTCCCTGAAAGGAACCTTGGTCATGCTGCTTGTAGCATGTCCCTAATCAATGCAAATTTGAACCTAATTGTAACACTTCTAACATACCTCATGAAGGAACGGAAGCGTGAAAAACACAAGTTTATACCATTGAATTCAAAAATTTTCACCTAGGGTCACATGCATCATGCAAGATTTATTTTTATCTATTTGATTTCAATGATAAACAACATATTAAAACTCTTTTAATATGTTTTTGGATCTGTATTTGCCATTTGAGATTTTAAAATTAATCAGATTAATTTTAGAACCCTAGATTAAATCAAGAACGATTACACTAACCTCTTAATGCACTGCAGCGTGTCTGCGCCTTTGAGATTCATCTTCAGGACATCAGATGTTGTCCCTCTAGCTTGTCCACACCAAGAACACCTATGGCAACCCTTGAACAGCTTCTAAAGCTTTTCCTATTAATTAGAAATTTAAGTCTGCCTTTTAAGAGATTAGAGATGTAAACAGGACACTAGAAATAATTTCTAGTGTTCTTAATTCAAGAGATTGATGGCCAATCCTTTTGAATTGATGAGAGATGAAGAAGAATAGATGAAAAGCCTCAAAGTGGCATGACGAAGGAGAGGAGTGGCTGCTGGTTTCTTTTCTTTTTCATAATAACACTTAAATAGCTAGGTTAACACATTAAACCCTTGTCACATTTCACCCTTTGATTAGCTCTAGGTTTAAGTGACCCAATCACATTGAGCCAAGTGTCAAACCTATATTTAATCTTAATTTTAATCATCTTACATGATTAAAAAAATTTAACAAGCTTATGTGTAATCCCATGTGTCACCATCTCATGGTGCCACGTGTCCTGTAATGAAATGACCAAAATGCCCCTGTGTCTTAATTTTGAGTTCTCAACCCAAAATAATTATTTTTCTTCTTCTAATCAATTTATATCAAATATAAATTAATTAATTAATCTCTATTAATTAATTTTTCATTAATTAAATTCATATTTAAACACTTTAAATATAAATTTAATTTATACTACACATCTAATAATCTAGATTTGGTTTCAAGTCATGCTAGGGACTTTGCAATTTAATTGCAAACCAAACCTATTTAATTAATCAATTAAACTCTTTAATTAATTAATTAAATTATATTTAAATAGGTGATAACTTGTGTATGTGTGTGACTTACTAGGCTCATCACTAATTGGCAATGAGACATGATATCAACTCTTAATATCATCAGAACTCTTTCTTACCATAAATGATTTCTCTAAATCATTTTATGCACCTCATAAACTATGGTTAACACCTAGCATAGTATGCCATGGCCACCCAATTAGTAATAAGATTTAACTTATATGAACCTATAATCATATGTTACCATGCACTAGAATCTCTCTGTTACAAAATCCCAACTCAAGCTGGAGTCATGGTTTATGTCAAACTCCATTTGCTATGAATATTATGTTCTCTTTTAATTTCAGTTCTTGATTAAAAGATTTTCTCATCGAAACTCTTTTACGAATAAATCTATCTGTCTGGCCGGGAACTTGAAACATCAAGAACAATTAAATGAACATAGGATTTTATCTCTATTTACTTAGAGGAACAGATTCCATCTTGATCAACACCTACCTCCATATATAACTAGTAGGAGCCAACACATGCCCATATACCCATACATAGTACAAGTATGAAAGCAGTATCAAACTCGAACTACCTATATACAAGATAACTGTGCTATCTCAGGTCTAAAGATTATATGCACTGATATGATTAATCACAAAAAATTGACAAGAGTAAACTCCATGTGATTGTCATAAGTGTCCTAGTTCGCCTACTTATCATTTATAAGTGCCTATCATGTTTGTTATATGGCATGAGACTCACCATTCCATCTTATTTATATCTCATATAAATAACTTAGGAACAAACATGAATACAATCTTTCTGGATAAGTCATGTCCTTATTATGAAGTATCCTCGATTGTGAACCTATTTATGATACTTTGTGCTAGAAATATTGTCACTTATATTCTTAACAACTTAAGAATAATATTTCTAACAAAATATCAATGGACCTTTTCTATTACACATAAATATATTATGTAAACGGAAAAGTGAAAATGCCTTTTATTAATAAAAATATGTACAAGATACATACTAAATGATATGCTCTAGGGCATACTACTAACAACTCCCACTAGCACTAGAGCCATTCATTACAATATCTTAGACCTATCTTCTCAAGATGTCGGTCTAACTGAGTCTGTGACATAGGCTTAGTGAATGGATCAGCTAGATTTTTTCAGGTGATGTTATTTTTCGGCATGGCTATATCGCCTTGCCCAACTATTTCTCTGATAATGTGGTAGCGCCTTTCTATGTGTTTGGATTTCTGGTGAGACCTTGGTTCCTTAGCCTGTATGACTGCTCCATTGTTGTCACAGTGTAGTGGGCTGCGACTCAATGGAAGGAACTCTTTGTAAGTTACATCACGAACTTCTTTATCCAAACAACTTCCTTTGTAGCATCGATGCGAATATACTCGACCTGCGTAGTGGAATCTGCGATCGTGCTCTGTTTGGAACTCTTCCAAGATTGCACCTCCATTACAAATGAACACATATCCGGTAGACTTTCTATCATCGATATCGATTGGAAATCGAATCGATATAACCATCTAATTGCAAGTCTCCACCTCCATAAATCAAGAATAAATCCTTAGTTCTTACAAGTACTTAAGGATATTCTTGTGATTATCGATGTTCCAAACTGGATTGGATTGATACTGCTAGTCAAACTAACGACATATGCGATATCAGCCTAGTACACAACATTGCACACATTAAACTTCCAATACTTGAAGCATATGGAATCGGCCATCTTATCTCTTTCTTGGTGTCTTTGGAGACATCTCTTTAGAAAGGTGGATACCATGTCTCATGGTAACAATCCTCTCTTAGAATTAAGCATGTTAAATCTCTTTAACACCTTTTCCAAGTATAGACTTTGGGATAAACCAATTATTCTTTTCACTCTATCTCTATAGATGCGAATCCCAAGAATATAGGTTGCCTCCCCTAAGTCTTTCAAGGAGAATGTATTTGATAACCATACCTTTATAGTCGTCAACATACCAATGTCATTACCCATGAACAGTATGTCATCCACATATAAGACAAGGAAAGTTATAGCACTGTTACTAACCTTCTTATATACACATGGCTCATCCTCATTTTTTATAAAACCAAAGGATTTAATGGCTTCATCAAAACGGATGTTCCAACTCCTCGAAGCTTGTTTCAACCCATAAATGGATCGCTTTAGCTTGCATACCTTGGAACCATCTTAGGACTCAAATCTCCTAGGTTGTTCCATGAAAATGTTTTCTTCAATGTATCCATTGAAAAAAGCTGTTTTGACATCCATCTGCCAAATCTCATAATCATAGTATGCAGCTATTGCTAATAAAATCCTAATTGATTTAAGCATGACAACAGGCGAGAAAGTCTCCTCATAGTCGATTCCTTGCCTTTGGCAAAACCCTTTCGCTACTAGCCTTGCCTTATAGGTCTCTACATTTCCATCAGAACCAATTTTCTTCTTGAAAACCCATTTGTTCCCTATAGGTACAATACCTTGTGGGTCAACAAGATCCCAAACTTGATTCTTATACATGGAATCAATCTCGGATTTCATAGCATCAATCCAGTTTGAAGAGTCTATATCTGATATAGCTTCTTCATAGGTAAGTGGATCATCTCCATGATCTACTTCTTCATGAGTAGACAACTCTTGTTCTTCTTCATGAAGAAAACCATATCTCACTGGTGGGTGAGATACCCTGGTTGTTCTATGATGAGCAGTGTAGATGTTTCATCAGCGGGTATAGGTTGACTAGATGGATCTATATCCATCGATGCTGGTTGGTCGAATTCTCCAATTCTAACTCTATTTGCCTTCCTTTGCCTCCTTCTTGAACAAGCTGTTGTTCAAGAAATGTAACATCTCTACTTATCACAACCTTTGTGAAGTAGGAAAATAAAAATAATATCCAAAACTATCTTTTGGATATCCAACAAATCGACCTTTTTTTACGACTGGTCTCCAATTTATCAGTGTTCAGCTTTTTGATATAAGCTGGACAACCCCAAATCTTAACATGCTTAAGACTTGGTTTCTTCCAAGCCATATCTCATAAGGTGTGGAAGAAACTGATTTTGATGGAATCCTATTCAAAATATACAAAGCTGATTCTAATGCAAATCCCCAAAAGAAGATTGGCATATCAGTATAGCTCATCATACTACGTACCATATCCAATAGGTACGATTTCTCCTTCAGATACACCATTCACGGTGTGGCGTTCTGGAGGAGTCGGTGAGAAACAATGCCATGCTCTCTCAAGTATTCATCAAATTCGGTACTCAAATATTCACCTCCACGATCCGATCGAAGAGCTTTAATACTATTTCTGTTTGATTTTCTACTTGATTTAAATTCTTTAAACTTTTCAAAGGATTCATGTTTGTATTTCATCAAATACAAATACCCAAATCTTGATTTATCATCAGTAAAGGTAATAAAATAATGAAAGCCCCCTCTAGCCATTTCTTTAAATGGATCACATACATCACTATGTGTTAGCTCCAAAATATTTTCAGCTCTTAGCCCTTGTCCAACAAAGGGTGATCTAGTCATTTTGCCCTGAAGGCAAGATTCACAAGTTGGAGTAGGCTCAGAGCCCAATGAGGATAGAATCCCCATTTTCTCCAATTTTGTAATCCTATCTTCTGCAACATGACATAACCTTAAGTGCCAAATATATTTTGAACTTGAGTTGGTTTTCACCATGGCATTGCATTCATTTAGATTGCTATACTCTGGCCAGTGGAAACACTTTCTTACTGACAATGGAAACACTTTCCTGTTGGCAATGGAAACACTTTCTTTTGGCTCCATCAGCTTTAGTCTTCCTTTTCTGTTCAGCTATTTTCTTGGAAGGACTAAGAATCTGAGGTTTCTTTTTCTTATTGCGCTTCTTCTTATTGGACTTTCCAGCAGAAGAAGATGCAATCAAAGCTATCTTTTTTCCTTTATTGCCTGGTATATTCTTTTGGGCAATAACCAGCATGTTGAGTAAACCAGCTAAGGTGCATTCCTGTTTAGTCATATGGAAATTTGTCACAAAATTCCCAAAAGACTCAGGAAGGGACTGAAGGATCAAATCCGTCTGTAGTTGGAAATCCATGTTAAAGTCAAGATGTTCCAAGCTGCTCAATCAGTAGAATCATCTTGTGGACATGATCCCCAACATTACATCCCTCGGACATCCTCATCTGAATAGTCTAGATATCTCATACCTAGCATTCCTGCTGTGCTCACCATACAACTCTTGTAGGTGAAGGAGGATCTCACTCGCACTCTGCATGTTCTAATGTTGCTTCTATAACTCATTACTGATGGAAGCAAGCATGTAACACTTAGCTCTCATATCATGCTCCTTCCACTTGTTCGAAGTTTCATGTTCCTCTTGTGTGGCCTCTGGAGGTAAGGGACCAGGAACATTTGAATCTAGAAAACATATCCTACATGTTCAAGGTTCAGGACAAGTTTTAAATTTCTTAGCCAATCAGACAGATTAGGTCATGTCAACCTATTGCGATCAAGTATGCTTGCAAGGATATTGGATGGTGGTGGTTGTTCTGTGCTCATTATTATCAGAAAATTAATTGCAGAACATAACCAGATTAATTAGTAAATGTATCGTGTAATTAACCAAAATGATTATGGTCTTTTAATCAAATTGGTCCTCCCATTAACTTAGCCAATCCTACACTTCCAAAGTAGAAAACGGAAATCCTAGTTGGATGGATTTCTAGTGGGTGATTGAATTCTTATAATTCTATTGATCATCCTCAGGTACATCCATTATTGGAATTACAATAAACTATAAGTGAGCAACTCCCTGCCCATCACATCTCACGTGAGGTTCACTCCTTTACCTAGCCCCTAATGCTCAAAATCTTAGGTACATCCATTATTGACTTATCTTGCATTAGTTAAGTTGATCCCATTGAGCCAGAAATTATGCAAATAATTTTAATGTCCTCAGGTACATCCAATATTGGCCACTAAACCATTTACATATTTACAACATCTCATGCTTAACAATTATTCTTAAGAAAATCTCTTAAATTAATTGCATCTTATGTAACTATTTGAAATTTCTTAAAATAATTGCCCCAATGGAGGGCCTATGTTATAATTACTTTAATTATAGCATTTCCAACTTAATCATTTGTTTGGAAGATTTTATGGTCATTCTAATTACTATTAAGGTCTCACTTTGCACATTATCCAATTAGCATGCATATATCATATAATAGCATACATTCCCATACATCTCATGCATTCATGGATAAGCAATAAATATGGTATGATCATGGACTTTCTAAGGGATTCAATTCTGAGCCACCAAGAATTGAATCAGGGCATTCCTAGGTGCATTTCATTCATTCATTCATTTTACAAGAGTTGCTGAAGGAGTACATAATCAACACTTGATCTTGAATTCCTCCCACTGGTCCCACCAATGCTCTGGACCTCCTTGAACTTCTTGCAATCCAATATTACATAGTAATCCTTGGCATACCAAGGTGAATTTACAAGAACTTAAATAAATGAAATTACAACCCAAAAATTATTACAAACTTAATAATACATGCCTAAAATAAATTAAAATAAATTAATTAATTTACAATCCCAAAGAAATAAAAAAGAAATAAATCCAATCACATTGGTCTTTTATAGTCCATGATCATCCATCATGCATATCACTATTTAACAATTAAATAAAACATACATACTTAAATTAAATTGAATATCTCATATTCAACTTAAAAAACCAGATTTGAATATGATTCAAATAAATTTAAAAAATTCAAATTTGAATCTCATTCAAACAAATTTAAAAATTCAGATTTGAATCACATTCAAACAAGTTTAAAAATTCAGATTTGAATCACATTCAAACATTTTTAAAAAAATCAGATTTGAATCACATTCAAACATTTTTTAAAAAATCAGATCTGAATTTTATTCAATCAATTTTAAAAAATCAGATTTAAATATGATTCAAACAACTTTAAAAATTCAGATTTGAATCACATTCAAACAACTTTTAAAATTCAAGTTTGAATCACATTCAAACAATTTTAAAAATTCTGATTTGAATCATAATTTAATTGTGTGATTAAAATTCTAATTAAACAATTTAATTAGACATAGGATGAGCTTTTAGATCATACAATAATTATAAATTAAAAAGCAAACCTTGCGCCAACTTGAAGAACCATTGTTGCCGCCACCAATGATGGCTTCACCATGTGTGCCGCCACACATCCATTGCAACCAGCAATGGATCAATCATCTCATGATCAAATCATACAATTAAATCATATAATCAACAATCTAAATGGCAAATATAGTGGCTCTGATACTAATT
The DNA here is from genome assembly GCF_030052815.1 of Hevea brasiliensis. Taxonomy (NCBI): domain Eukaryota; kingdom Viridiplantae; phylum Streptophyta; class Magnoliopsida; order Malpighiales; family Euphorbiaceae; genus Hevea; species Hevea brasiliensis. Next base: position 24,709 of record NW_026614976.1, read on the forward strand.
TTTGAACGGAAGCATGAAAAAACAAGTTTTTACCATTGAATTCAAAAATTTTTCACCTAGGGTCACATGCATCATGCAAGATTTATTTTTATATATTTGATTTCAATGATAAACAACATATTAAAACTCTTTTAATATGTTTTTGGATCTGTATTTGCCATTTAAGATTTTAAAACTAATCAGATTAATTTTAGAACCCTAAATTAAATCAAGAACGATTACACTAACCTCTTGATGCCTGCATATGCTGCGCCTTTGAAATTCATCTTCAGAACACCAGATGTTGTCCCTCTAGCTTGTCCACACCAAGAACACCTATGGCAGCCCTTGAACAGCTTCTAAAGCTTTTCCTATTAATTAGAAATTCAAGTTCTGCCTCTTAAGAGATTAGAGATGTAAACAGGACACTAGAAACAATTTCTAGTGTTCTTAATTCAAGAGATTGATGGCCAATCTCTTTGAATTGATGAGAGATGAAGAAGGATAGATGAAAAGCCTCAAAGTGGCGTGAAAAAGGAGAGGAGTGGCTGCTGGTTGCTTTTCTTTTTCATAACAACACTTAAATAGCTAGGTTAACACATTAAACCCTTGCCACATGTCACCCTTTGATTAGCTCTAGGTTTAAGTGACCCAATCACATTGTGCCAAGTTTCAAACCTATATTTAATCTTGATTTTAATCTTCTTACATGATTAAAAAACATTTGGCAAGCTTATGTGTAATCCCATGTGTCACCATCTCATGGTGCCACGTGTCACACTGTGAAATGACCAAAATGCCCCTGTGTCTTAATTTTGAGTTCTCAATCCAAAATAATTATTTTTCTTCTTCTAATCAATTTATATCAAATATAAATTAATTAATTAATCTCTATTAATTAATTTCTCATTAATTAAATTCATATTTAAATACTTTAATTATAAATTTAATTTATATTATACATCCAATGTGACACCCTACCCCTCTGTAAGGCATAACCTGATCCCGTAGTATACCTAATGAATTACTAACTCCGTCTACTGATAACCCATTAAATACACTACAAGGGATTTTAAAAACTTTTCTTACTTCTTTTACAGTGGTGAGCACTATTTACAGGTGTTAAAAACTTTTTGTGAACTGACTTGAAACAGTTAACACATTTAGACTATTAGTAATTTCTATAAAAATTTTGACAGAGTGCCATCTATATTTTGGATAAAACGGTTCTTCAGAAAACCTGTAAAAGCACTTCAATATAATTCTCAATCTCCACTTCAACAGTTAAACAACACAATTTCTTTTTCAACTCAAATCCACAATAATTTTTCAAATACTGAGATAAAAGAAAGATAATACAATTTTTACAAGTCAAAATACTCATAATTTACATTACAACTTCAATGTACAATTTTAATTTACAACCGTTCAAAACCAAGAACAATATATACATACAGTGAACATACATTACAGTACAAAATGCAAAATGTGGTATACTCAATATACCCGATGATCTCTCACTGAATGCACTAGCAGCCTAGTCTGCACACTCGTCTGTCTACTGCGGCGATAAAGAATGGAAAGCTATCGCTGAGACAATGTCTCAGTGGTGGACAACATTAACAAATACAACTTTAAATCAAATTTCATAAATCATATAAATGATGGATACATAAAACCATAGGTAAATTCAAGACAATAAATGTTATAAGGAATTTAACACAATATCACATTAAATCTCAGTAATCAAAACATAGTTAAATTCAAAAGACAGTGAATGTCAATAAGAATTTAAACTCCAATTCAAAATATCACAATAAATCTCAATAGTCAAAACATGGTTAAATTCAAAAGACAGTGAATGTCAATAAGAATTTAAACTCTAATTCACAATATCACAATAAATCTTAATAGTCAAACATGGTTAAATTCAAAAGACAGTGAATGTCAATAAGAATTTAAACTCCATTTCACAAATTATCAAATCGCATAATAACATAATTTAGTCGAATAATTTAAGAATACAGTGTTGCCAATTCATTCACAACTTAAGCCATGACACAAAATTTCCGATTAATGCCGCGTTGTACACCACGACAAAGCAATCACAACCCCACTAATCGAAATCAATGAGGAAGGAAGCTAGCTATATAATGAGTACTCATCCAATCACCTCAACTGGTAAACCAGAGAGGGAGAAAAACAAACGATCACGACTCCATAAATGGAGAAGGAAAATAAACGATCACAACCCCATAAATGGAGAAGGAATGATATGATACTGTCATGCTAAGTGTGAACACAAAATCAATTCCAAACGTTTTATTCAAATGATTCGTGAGAATCCAATAAATTTCTAAAGTCATAAATTCATTCACAAAATGGCAACACAATTCATAATTAACTTCAAATTTTCACAAATCACACTAAATCAATTTTTCCACAGTTTTAAACTATTTACAATGCTTTTCAAGCAATAAGTATCCATTTAAACACATTTCCATAATTAAAAACAATAATATACAAATAGTCATAATTTATTTCAATTGAAAAATTCAAAAGAAATAACTGTTGTGCACAAACCTCTGATAACTATCTCCTGGCCTTGACTCAATGTTTCCTTCCCTTTCCCTAAGTCTTTGCTAACTGAGAAATACAATTTGAAGTGTTTCAGTACTTAATTAAACTGTCTCTAACGATAATGCTTGATAAGTAAATCACTGAATGCTATTATTTGCTTAATCAACCTAATATATCGACCCTCAATGCATTCTAGGTCAATTAGGTTTTAATGTTACTAATATGTCACATTCGATAGTCTTTTAGGGTTGGTACACGTTACCAAGTTCATTTCCGTGTATACTGCATTTTCTTGCAATTTGCTGGATTCCGGGATACTAGTTTGACCTAGCAGGACGACCTAGTTCCCTCGGTTTTCGGGTATCGGTCAAAACTACAAACTTGTAGATCTATGTCTTATGGAACGCGGGGCAAAATTTTAGGTCATTCTGAGTTATGTAGACCAAGTTATGGTCATTTTACTATTGCTGGTCAAATTGCACCAAAATTGGTCACTTTAGGTCATTTTAGGTTCGGCCAGTTTTTGGACCCGAACTTGTGCAAGCTGTTTGACTTGCTTATGGTCATTTTTGGACTTTTGTGTCTGCATAAGACTTGTAGATATGGGTCTTAACTATTCATGGTCAAAATTTCAGGTCAATTGGATCTGTTTTGAGTGAGTTATGGCCTAAACACTAACTGCTGCCCAAATGGTCAATTTTCAGGCCTCAATTGCACTTAATCCGGATTTGGTCATTTTTCAAGCTACCTTGCAAGCAGAATTTTGGCAAGTTTTCTTCATGAAAGTTGGCACATCTTGTGTCTAGTTTCACCTTCAATTGGTCTCATACCAATTGGAGCCACACACTCAAAGTTATAGGCCTAAAACACAAACTGCCTTATTGCATTTCTTTCATACACATCAAGGATCACTCCTAACACTTACCAAACTCAATATTCAAGTCAATTCTGGTTGTATCATGACCTAAACATAATTCACAACACATTAGAGGTCATTTTGGCAGCTTACAATTACATTCAACATACACCATAAAGTGCAGAATTTTTCAACTCAATTTACAACAATTCAATCACCTAACCATAACACTTTTTTCATGTCTAACTTCACACCATCATATATACACTCAAACTGTCATAACCACTATCACAATTCAACATCATTATTCCATAAACCAAGCATGAATTCCAGCATTCCTCAAGAGTTAACAAACTGCCGCAATGGTACCTTTACATTCCATTAATTTACATATACTAAGTATACATCACCCAAACAATTTCCTATACAATATACATTTAATCAATCATTTAATTCACCATTTACAAGCAAAAATAAACTGCCTTCAAAGTGTTTCCACGGCTGCCAAAAGTACACATCCCCCTTTAAACATCAAACCTCAAAAATCTCTCCATAATTCAAGTACCCATAACATTCTTACTAACTTTAATGAAGCACTAACAAAAAACACAAACTTACCACTTTGGAAACTCTTCAAAATCTCTCTAAAACTTGGTCTTCTTGCTGCCTATCTACTGCCCAAGTGGTGTAGAATAGTTTTTGTGAAGGAAGCTAGTGAAAAATATGGCTAAATCATGGTTGCATGGCTTGGTTAAGCTTTGGCCATGGAGTATCTTCAATGGAGATTCACGGCTGAAATTTTGAGAAGTGAGGAAGATGACAATCTGCTGGTCCAAATTGATGAATAAGTGGTCTACTTTGGTGGGTGAGTGGAGCACTAAGGGCCTTTAATATTAGTTTATTCATAAATTTCATTTTCCCACATTTAACTCCCCATTTTTACTATTTATATTAGGTACCACTAATTTAATTTTTCATTATATTTTCTGAGTGTAATATTATTTATTTTTAATGGACATTTAGGTCAAACGACAACTCGGGGTGTCAAATGACCACAATGCCCCTGTTCGGGTTGTATTCCCGATTTTTCGGTAACACCGGGTTTTGTCCGTTTTTCGATTTTTCACTTTTCTTTGTACTAATTAATTAATTTTTCTTTGATATTTTTAATGATATTTATACTTCAATTGATGTCTCTTTAAGTCTTAAAAATATTTTTCAGGATTCTTCGCGGTCTAGGGCTAGTCAACGGTTCACGCCGTGACTTCCCGGTGCGGTCACCCATCGCTAGGGTTCTCGGCTCGCTTAACTTGATTGCATTTATTTACTATTATTTTTCCTTTGTTTTGCTTGTATTTTTTTTTCTTGTATTTCATTATTTTATGTCTCCTCACTCATATTAAAGTGTAATTCTAGGCATCCTAGCTGTCCGGACAACACTGGTCCCCGGAACAGTAGAACGCACTACCAAACTTAGGGGTGTTACATCCAATAATCTAGATTTGGTTTCAAGTCATGCTAGGGACTTTGCAATTTAATTGCAAACCAAACCTATTTAATTAATCAATTAAACTGTTTAATTAATTAATTAAATCATATTTAAATATGTGATAACTTGTGTATGTGTGTGACTTACTAGGCTCATCACTAATTGGCAATGAGACATGATATCAACTCTTAATATCATCAGAACTCTTTCTTACCATAAATGATTTCTCTAAATCATTTTATGCACCTCATAGACCATAGTTAACACCTAGCATAGCAAGCCATGGCCACCCAATTAGTAATAAGGTTTACCTTAAATGAACCTATAATCATATGTTACCATGCACTAGAATCTCTCTGTTACAAAATCCCAACTCAAGCTGGAGTCATAGTTTATGTCAAACTCCATTTGCTATAAATATTATGTTCTCTTTTAATTTCAGTTCTTTATTAAAAAGATTTTCTCATCAAAAACTCTTTTCTGAATAAATCTATCTGTCCTGGCCAGGAACTTGAAACATCAAGAACAATTAAGTGAACATAGGATTTTATTTCTATTTACTTAGAGGAACAGATTCCATCTTGATCAACACCTACCTCCATATATAACTAGTAGGAGCCAACACATGCCCATATACCCATACATAGTACAAGTATGAAAGCAGTATCAAACTCGAACTACCTATATACAAGATAAATGTGCTATCGTAGGTCTAAAGATTATATGCACTGATATGATTTATGACAAAACATTGACAAGAGTAAACTCCATGTGCTTGTCATAAGTGTCACTGGTTTGGCCTACTTATCATTTATAAGTGCCTATCATGTTTGTTATATGACATGAGACTCACCATTCCATCTTATTTATATCTCATATAAATAACTTGGGAACAAACATGAATACAATCTTTCTGGATAAGTCATGTCCTTATTATGAAGTATCCTCGATTGTGAACCTATTTATGATACTTTGTGCTAGAAATATTGTCACTCATATTCTTAACAACTTAAGAATAATATTTCTAACAAAATATCAATGGACCTTTTCTATTACACATAAATATATTATGTAAATGGAAAAGTGGAAATGCCTTTTATTAATAAAAATATGTACAAGATACATACTAAATGATATGCTCTAGGGCATACTACTAACACCTCAATTGGTCACAAATGACCATTTTTTAGCTCAAACTAGGTCAAACACACCATTTGACCAATTCTCCAATTTTTGGCTTCTTTAACCCTAGGTCCAAACCCTAATTCACTTTTTTGTTACATTTACTTGATTCAAAGCATACCAACATCATTCCTCAACTCAATTAAGCTTCGTAACATATTTAATTCAATAAAAACACATGCATTTCCATCACAAACCCTAGCTGGCCGAATTTTCACCTAGTCCTCCAAAGATGTTTTCATTTAATTTTAAGCATATTTCTAGGTTTATTCAACTATAATCACAATTAATTCAACTAGAAAATCAAGTTTAGTTTACCAACCTTAGTGCATAAAATTTTTCCTCTTCAAATCTCTTCTTTCTTCTTTCTTTCTTTTTCAATCTCCTCTTCTAGTTGCCAAAACAAGTTTTAACCATGGCAAGACTATTTTCTATGGTGGGATCTTGAAATTTTCAAGCTCAAAATGGGCTTTAATGGTGGTTTGGTGAGGGAGAGGGTGAGAGAGAGAGAGCTCGGCACTTTGAAGAAGATAACACTTTTTGTCTTTTTTTTTCTTTTCTTTTATGAATTAATCCTTATGGAAGACCAATAATTATCCAAATTTTATTTTTTTTTAATTATAATGTTTATTGTATCATGCATGATGTCATCACTTTTCACTTTTCCTTTTTTTTTCCTATTTATTTTTTCATTAGTTCTTTAATTTAATTCTCGAATCTGAATTTTTTTTTTCTCTGATTTTATTTGACAGTTAGGTCAGCAGTCAGCTCTAGGGGTCAATTGACCAAATTGCCCCTTGCCGGTTCGACTCGATTTACAAATAATTCAATATTTCTTTCGGATCCCTAACCTAATTATTTGACCAGCTTAACATTTCTTTTTCGTGATTTTCTCTTTTCCTCTGTGTTCGCAATAGTCCTAAGGATCGCAGCGTCACATTTTACTGTTCAAAATTTAAATTTAAATTGACTTCATAATCCTTCCCGAGAAGGTCACCCATCCTTGTGACTCTCAGCTCATTTAACCTCTTATGTTCTGTTTTTCTTAATTATACTTAACTAATTGACAATTACTAATTATTTGTGTTCATGGCTTATCTAGTTGTCTTAGATGTGGTTCTAATCCCCTTAATTATCTGGACCGACACCAGTCAACGGAACAGTGAATATACCAGGCTATGCAAATAGGAGTGTTACAATTCTCTCCCCCTTAAAATAAATTTTGTCTCGAAATTTTACTTGGTATCAATTTCTGAACAGCTGTGGGTGCTATCTCCTCATATCCTCCTCTCGTTCCCAAGTATCTTCTTGGCCCGAATGATGGTTCCACAACACTTTCACTAACGGTATCTGCTTATTCCATAGCTGTTTCACCTCATAAGCCAGAATCTCTATGGGTTCTTCCTCATATGTGAGGTCTGGATTCACTTCAATTTCTTCTACTGGTAGTACATGAGATGGGTCTGATTGATACCTCCTCAACATAGACACATGGAAGACGTTATGTATCTTCTCTAACTCTAGAGGTAGTGCCAAACGATATGCCAAAGGACCCACTCTCTCCAGAGCCTCATATGGCCTGACAAAACGAGGACTCAGTTTCCCGTTTTTGCCGAATCTCATAATTCTCTTCCAAGGGAAAACCTTATGGAATACTTTCTCACCCATGACATATTCAATATCTCTTCTCTTCACATCAATATAGGACTTCTGATGGTCTGATGAAGTCTTAAGTCGATCTCTGATCAACCTGATCTTCTCTTTAGTTTGCTGAACAATTTCTGGCCCAATCATCTTTCTTTCACCTACGTCATCCCAACATAACGGGGTTCTGCACTTTCTGCCATACAAAGCTTCATATGGGGGCAACCCAATGCTTGATTGGTAGCTATTGTTGTAAGCAAACTCAATCAAAGGCAAGTGTGTGTCCCAACTGCCCTTAAATTCAATCACACAACGCCAAGGCTATCGCTACGGCCCATGATGGTGTGGGCGGCGAACCGACGCATGTAGCACAGGTCCAGACTTGTGATACCCATGGATTTGGACTTGTTGGAGTTATACGGCTCTGTGTTTTGGGCAATGGAACTCCAGAAACTGATATTATTGTAGAGCATGCAGTTCCTAGGGATCTCTTAGTGGCCGAAACTGTCAAAGCTGAAGATGGCATTGAACTCGTCTATGTTCACTACCCAGTCGACACCAAGGAGGTGAAATTCAATCCTACCCCTATCCTCCCTCTCAGTAGGCCTTAAGGTGGCCTTGAAACTGCCCAAAAACTCCAGTGTGGTGTCCCGATATGTTGGAAATTAGAGTTGGGAGAACCTTGTCCACCCGATTCTATCAAGTAGCCCATTGATTTCATTCTACAGCCTGATTTGCTCAAGCAGTGAAAAATCCATGTATTTGGTGGAGCTTATTTTCTGGGTATGAAGTCGGGTGCACATTGCCTTATGGGCATCATCACGAAATCCCCAAGGAATGGAGATTACGGGTTGTGGAGCGGCTTGTGGTTGGTGTTGCAGTGGAGGATGGGCTGGTTAAGATGGTTAGGGAGAGGCTACCCTTGTTCTGTTAGTAGTATGCCCTAGAGCATATCATTTAGTATGTATCTTGTACATATTTTTAATAATAAAAGGCATTCCACTTTTCCGTTTACATAATATATTTATGTGTAATAGAAAAGGTCCATTGATATTTTGTTAGAAATATTATTCTTAAGTTGTTAAGAATATGAGTGACAATATTTCTAGCACAAAGTATCATAAATAGGTTCACAATCAAGGATACTTCATAATAAGGACATGACTTATCCAGAAAGATTGTATTCATGTTTGTTCCCAAGTTATTTATATGAGATATAAATAAGATGGAATGGTGAGTCTCATGCCATATAACAAACATGATAGGCACTTATACATGATAAGTAGGCGAACGGTGACACTTATGACAAGCACATGGAGTTTACTCTTGTCAATGTTTTGTCATAAATCATATCAGTGCATATAATCTTTAGACCTGAGATAGCACAGTTATATTGTATATAGGTAGTTTGAGTTTGATACTGCTTTCATACTTGTACTGTGTATGGGTATATGGGCATCTGTTGGCTCCTACTAGTTATATATGGAGGTAGGTGTTGATCAAGATGGAATCTGTTCCTCTAAGTAAATAGAGTTAAAATCCTATGTTCATTTAATTGTTCTTGATGTTTCAAGTTCCCGGCCAGGACAGATAGATTTATTCAGAAAAGAGTTTCTGATGAGAAAAATCTTTTAATCAAGAACTGGAATTAAAAGAGAACATAATATTCATAGCAAATGGAGTTTGACATAAACCATGACTCCAGCTTGAGTTGGGATTTTGTAACAGAGAGATTCTAGTGCATGGTAACATATGATTATAGGTTCATTTAAGGTAAATCTTATTACTAATTGGGTGGCCATGGCATGCTATGCTAGGTGTTAACCATGGTCTATGAGGTTCATAAAATGATTTAGAGAAATCATTTATGGTAAGAAAGAGTTCTGATGATATTAAGAGTTGATATCATGTCTCATTGCCAATTAGTGATGAGCCTAGTAAGTCACACACATACATAAGTTATCACCTATTTAAATATGATTTAATTAATTAATTAAAGAGTTTAATTGATTAATTAAATAGATTTGGTTTGCAATTAAATTGCCAAGTCCCTAGCATGACTTGAAACCAAATCTAGATTATTGGATGTGTAGTATAAATTAAAGTTATATTTAAAGTATTTAAATATAAATTTAATTAATGAGAAATTAATTAATAGAGATTAATTAATTAATTTATATTTGATATAAATTAATTATAAGAAGAAAATAATTATTTTGGGTTAAGAACTCAAAATTAAGACACATGGGCATTTTGGTCATTTCACATTGTGACACGTGGCACCATGAGATGGTGACACATGTCATAACACATAAGCTTGCCAAATATTTTTTTTTTAATCATGTAAGATGATTAAAATCAAGATTAAATATAGGTTTGACACTTGGCACAATGTGATTGGGTCACTTAAACCTAGAGCTAATCAAAAGGTGACATGTGGCTAGGGTTTAATGTGTTAACCTAGCTATTTAAGTGTGGTTATGAAAAGAAAACATAACCAGCAGCCTCTCCTCTCAATTGTCACGCCACTTTGAGCCTCTCCAGCTATTTCTCTTCATCTCTCATCAATTCAAAGAGATTAGCCATCAATCTCTTGAATTAAGAACACTAGAAATTGTTTTTAGTGTCCTGTTTACATCTCTAATCTCTTAAAAGATAGAACTTGAATTTCTAATTAATAGAAAAGGCTTTAGAAGCTGTTCAAGGGCTGCCATAGGTGTTCTTGGTGTGGACAAGCTAGAGGGACAACATCCGTGTCCTGAAGACGAATCTCAAAGGCGCAGACATGTTGTAGCACATCAAGAGGTTAGTGTAATCGTTCTTGATTTAATCTAGGTTCTAAAATTAATCTGATTAATTTTAAAATCTTAAATGGAAAATACAGATTCAAAACATATTAAAAGAGTTTTAATATGTTGTTTATCATTGAAATCAAATAGATAAAAATAAATCTTGCATGGTGCATGTGACCCTAGGTGAAAATTTTTGAATTCAATGGTATAATCTTGTGCTTTTCACGCCTTCCTTCAATTGGTATCGAGCCACTATATTTGCCATTTAGATTGTTGATTATATAATTTAATTGTGTGTTTGATCATGAGATCAAGAGATTCATTGCTGGTTGGATCATGAGGTGTGGCGGCACACATGGTGAAGCCACCATTGGTGGCGGCAACAATGGTTCCATGGGTGGTTCAAGGTTTGGCTTTTAATTCTGCAATTGTTGTATGATCTAAGGCCTATTCTTTGACTAATTAAAGTGTTTAATTAGTTGTTTTAATCACACAATTAAATTATGATTCAAATCAGAATTTTAAAAATTGTTTGAATGTGATTCAAATCTGAATTTTAAAAGTTGTTTGAATTGGATTCAAATCTGAATTTTTAAAGTTGTTTGAATAATATTTAAATCTGATTTTTTAAAATTGATTCAATAAAATTCAGATCTGATTTTTTAAAAATATTTGAATGTGATTCAAATCTGATTTTTTAAAAAATGTTTGAATGTGATTCAAATCTGAATTTTTGAAGTTGTTTGAATGTGATTCAAATCTGAAATTTTAAATTTGTTTGAATGAGATTCAAATATGAATTTTTAAATTTATTTGAATCATATTCAAATCTGGATTTTTAAGTTGAATATGAGATATTCAATTTAATTTAAGTATGTATGTTTTATTTAATTGTTAAATAGTGATATGCATGATGGATGATCATGGACTATAAAAGACCAATGTGATTGGATTTATTTCTTTTATGTTTCTTTGGGAATGTAAATTAATTAATTTATTTTAATTTATTTTGGGCATGTATTATTAAGTTTGTAATATTTTTGAGTTGTAATTTCATTTATTTAAGTTCTTGTAAATTCGCCTTGGTATGCCAAGGATTACTATGTAATATTGGATTGCAAGAAGTTCAAGGAGGTCAAGAGCATTGGTGGGACCAGTGGGAGGAATTCAAGATCAAGTGTTGATTATGTACTCCTTCAGCAACTCTTGTAAAATGAATGAATGAAATGCACCTAGGAATGCCTGATTCAATTCTTGGTGGCTCGAATTGAATCCCTTAGAAAGTCCATGATCATACCATATTTACTGCTTATCCATGAATGCATGAGATGTATGGGAATGTATGCAATTATATGATATATGCATGCTAAATGGATAATGTGCAAAGTGAGACCTTAATAGTAATTAGGATGGCTATAAAATCTTCTAAACAAATGATTAAGTTGGAAATGCTATAATTAAAGTAATTATAACATAGGCCCTCCATTGGGGCAATTATTTTAAGAAATTTTAAATAGTTGCATAAGATGCAATTTATTTAAGAGATTTTCTTAAGAATAATTGTTAAGCATGAATGTTGTAAATATGTAAATGGTTTGGTGGCCAATATTGGATGTACTGAGGACATTAAAATTATTTGCATAATTACGGCTCAATGGGATCAACTTAACTAATGCAAGATAAGTCAATAATGGATGTACCTGAGATTTTGAGCATTAGGGGCTAGGTAAAGGATTGAACCTCACATGAGATGTGATGGGCAAGGAGTTGCTCACTTATAGTTTATTGTAATTCCAATAATGGATGTACCTGAGGATGATCAATAGAATTATAAGAATTCAATCACCCACTAGAAATCCATCCAACTAGGATTTCGTTTTCTACTTTGGAAGTGTAGGATTCGCTAAGTTAGTGGGAGGACCAATTTGATTAAAAGACCATAATCATTTTGGTTAATTACATGGTACATTTACTAATTAATCTGGTTATTTTCTGCAGTTAATTTTTTGATAAAAATGAGCACAAAACAACCACCACCATCCAATATCCTTGCAAGCATACTTGATCACAACAGTTGTGAGGACCTGTCATGCGATTGGCTAAGAAATTTGAAACTTGTCACTGAACCTTGAACATATAGGATATGTTCTAGATTCAAATGTTCCTGGTCCCTTACCTCCAGAGGCCACTTAAGAGGAACATGAAACTTTGGACAAGTGGAAGGAGCATGATATGAGAGCTAAGAGTTGCATGTTTGCTTCCATGAGTAATGAGTTCTGACGGCATGAAAACTTGCAGTGCAAGTGAGATCCTCCTTCACCTACAAGAGTTGTATGGTGAGCACAGCAGAATGCTAGGTATGAGATATCTAGGCCTATTAGGTATGAGGATGTTTGAGGGAGAATGTTGAGGATCATGTCCACAAGATGATTCGGCTGATTGAGCAATTGGAACATCTTGACTTCAACATGGATTTCCTACTACAAACGGATTTGATACTTCAGTCCCTTCCTGAGTCTTTTGGGAATTTTGTGACAAATTTCCATATGACTAAACAGGAATGCACCTTAGCTGGTTTACTCAACATGCTAGTTATTGCCCAAAAGAATATTTTGGGTAATAAAGGAAAATAGGTAGCTTTGGTTGCATCTTCTTCCACTGGATTGTCAAACTAGAAGAAGGGCAATAAGAAAAAGAAACTTAACATTCCTGGTCCTTCCAAGAAAATAGCTATACAGAAAAGGAAGACTAAAGCTAATAAAGGCAAAGGAAAGTGTTTCCACTGAGCAGGAAAGTGTTTCCATTGCCAATAGGAAAGTGTTTCCATTGCGATGAAAGTGTTTCCACTGGCCAGAGTATAGAAATCTAAAAGAATATAATGCCATGGTGAAAACCAACTCAAGTTCAAAATATATTTGGCACTTAAGGTTATGTCATGTTGCAGAAGATAGGATTGCAAAATTGGAGAAAATGGGGATTCTATCCTCATTGGGCTCTGAGCCTACTCCAACTTGTGAATCTTGCCTTCAAGGCAAAATGACTAGATCACCCTTTGTTGGACAAGGGCTAAGAGTGAAAATATTTTGGAACTAATACATAGTGATGTATGTGGTCCGTTTAAAGAAATGGCTAGAGGGGGCTTTCATTATTTTATTACCTTTACTAATGATAAATCAAGGTTTGGGTATTTGTATTTGATGAAATACAAACATGAATCTTTTGAAAAGTTCAAAGAATTTAAATCTGAAGTAGAAAATCAAACAGGAAAGAATATTAAAGCTCTTGATCGGATCGTGGAGATGAATATTTGAGTCTTGAATTTGATGAATACTTGAGAGAGCATGGCATTGTTTCTCGGTGACTCCTCGGGGCGTCAATTTGAATGGTGTATCTGAAAGGAGAAATCGTACCTTATTGGATATGGTACATAGTATGATGAGCTATCTTGATATGCCAATCTCCTTTTGGGATTTGCATTAGAATCGACTTATATATTACGAATAGGATTCCATCAAAATCAGTTTCTTCCACACCTTATGAGATATGGCATGGAAGAAAACCAAGTCTTAAGCATGTTAAGATTTGGGGTTGTCACTTATATCAAAAGTGAACAACGATAAATTGGAGACCGGATCGGAAAAGGTCGATTTGTTGGATATCCAAAAGATAGTTTTGGATATTATTTTTATTTGCCTACTTCACAAAAGGTTGTGATAAGTAGAGATGCCACATTTCTTGAACAACTTTGTTCAAGAAGGAGGCAAAGGAAGGCAAATAGAGTTAGAATTGGAGAATTCGACCAACCAATGAGATCATATGGATATAGATCCATCTAGTCAACCTATACCGTTGATGAAACATCTATAGTGTTCCTCGTAGAACAACCGGGGTATCTCACCCACCGGTGAGATATGGTTTTCTTCATGAAGAAGAACAAGAGTTGTCTACTCATGAATAAGTAGATCATGGGGATGATCCACTTACATATGAAGAAGCTATATCAGATATTGACTCTTCAAAATGTATTGATGATATGAAATCTGAGATTGATTCAATGTATAAGAATCAAGTTTGGGATCTTGTTGACCCACTGAAGGTATTGTACCTATAGGAAACAAATGGGTTTTCAAGAAGAAAATTGGTTACGATGGAAAGGTAGAGACCTATAAGGCAAGGCTAGTAGCGAAAGGGTTTCGCCAAAGGCAAGGAATAGATTATGAGGAGACTTTCTGCTTTGTTGCCATGCTTAAATCAATTAGGATTTTATTAGCAATAGTGCATACTATGATTATGAGATTTGGCGGATGGATGTCAAAGCGACTTTTCTCAAGGGATACATTGTAGATAAAATTTTAAAGGTACAACCTAAGGGATTTGAATCACAAGATGTTTCAAATGTATTCAAGCTAAAGCTTTCGATTTATGGGTTGAAACAAGCTTCGAGGAGTTGGAACATCCGTTTTGATGAAGCCATTAAATCTTTTGGTTTTATCAAAAATGAGGATGAGCCATGTGTATATAAGAAGGTTAGTGACAGTGCTATCACTTTCCTTGTCTTATATGTGGATGACATCTTTGTTGATGGGTAATGATACGGTATGTTGACGACTATAAAGGTATGGTTATCAAATACATTCTCCATGAAACACTTAAGGGAGGCAACCTATATTCTTGGGATTCTCATCTATAGAGATAGAGCGAAAAGAATAATTGGTTTATTCCAAAGTCTATACTTGGAAAAGGTGTTAAAGAGGTTTAACATGCTTGATTCCAAGAGAGGATTGTTACCAATGAGACATGGTATCCACCTTTCTAAAGAGATGTCTCCAAAGACACCTGAAGAAAGAGATAAGATGGCCAGGATTCCATATGCTTCGGCTATTGGAAGTTTAATGTATGCAATGTTGTGTACTAGGCCGGATATCGCATATGCTATTAGTTTGACTAGCAGGTATCAATCCAATCCATGTTTGGAACACTGGATAGCTGTCAAGAATATCCTTAAGTACTTGAGAAGAACTAAGGATTTATTCTTGATTTATGGAGGTGGAGACTTGCAATTGGATGGTTATACTGATTTTGATTTCGAATCAGATATTGATGATAGAAAGTCTACCTCTAGATATGTGTTCATTTGTAATGGAGGTGCAGTCAGTTGGAAGAGTTCCAAACAGTGCACGACTGCAGATTCCACTACAGAGGTGAGTATATTCTTTGCATCGAGATCTTTGCAAAGGAAGTCGTTTGGATAAAGAAGTTCGTGAGAACTTACGGTAGTTCCTTCCATTGAGTCGCGGTTCCACTACTGCGTGACAACAATGGAGCGATCATCTGAGCTAAGGAACTAAGGTCTCACCCAAAATCCAAACACATAGAAAGGCACTATCACATTATCAGAGATATAGTTGGGCAAGGCGATATAGCCATGCAGAAAAATAACATCAGCTGAAAAATCCAGCTGATCCATTCATTAAGCCTATGTCACAGACTCAGTTAGACCGACATCTTGAGAAGATAGGTCTAAGATATTGTAATGAATGGCTCTAGTGCTAGTGGGAGATTGTTAGTAGTATGCCCTAGAGCATATCATTTAGTATGTATCTTGTACATATTTTTACTAATAAAAGGCATTTCCACTTTTCCGTTTACATAATATATTTATGTGTAATAGAAAAGGTCCATTGATATTTTGTTAGAAATATTATTCTTAAGTTGTTAAGAATATGAGTGACAATATTTCCAGCACAAAGTATCATAAATAGGTTCACAATCAAGGATACTTCATAATAAGGACATGACTTATCCAGAAAGATTGTATTCATGTTTGTTCCCAAGTTATTTATATGAGATATAAATAAGATGGAATGGTGAGTCTCATGCCATATAACCAACATGATAGGCACTTATACATGATAAGTAGGCCAAACCCGTGACACTTATGACATGCACACGGAGTTTACTCTTGTTAATGGTTTGTCATAAATCATATCGTGCATATAATCTTTAGACACGAGATAGCACGATTATCTTGTATATAGGTAGTTTGAGTTTGATCTGCTTTCATACTTATCTTGTGTATGGGTATATGGGCATCTGTTGGCTCCTACTAGTTATATATGGAGGTAGGTGTTGATCAAGATGGAATCTGTTCCTCTAAGTAAATAGAGTTAAAATCCTATGTTCATTTAATTGTTCTTGATGTTTCAAGTTCTGGCCAGGACATATAGATTTATTCGGAAAGAGTTTACGATGAGAAAAATCTTTTAATCAAGAACTGGAATTAAAAGAGAACATAATATTCATAGCAAATGAAGTTTGACATAAACCATGACTCAAATTTGAGTTGGGATTTTGTAACAGAGAGATTCTAGTGCATGGTAACATATGATTATAGGTTCATTTAAGGTAAATCTTATTACTAATTGGGTGGCCATGGTGTGCTATGCTAGGTGTTAACCATGGTCTATGAGGTTCATAAAATGATTTAGAGAAATCATTTATGGTAAGAAAGAGTTCGATGATATTAAGAGTTGATATCATGTCTCATTGCCAATTAGTGATGAGCCTAGTAAGTCACACACATACACAAGTTATCACCTATTTAAATATGATTTAATTAATTAATTAAAGAGTTTAATTGATTAATTAAATAGATTTGGTTTGCAATTAAATTGTAAAGTCCCTAGCATGACTTGAAACCAAATCTAGATTATTGGATGTAGTATAAATTAAATTTATATTTAAAGTGTTTAAATATGAATTTAATTAATGAGAAATTAATTAATAGAGATTAATTAATTAATTTATATTTGATATAAATTAATTAGAAGAAGAAAATAATTATTTTGGGTTAAGAACTCAAAATTAAGACACGAGGACATTTTGGTCATTTCACAGTGTGACACGTGGCACCATGAGATGGTGACACATGGCATAACACATAAGCTTGCCAAATGTTTTTTTAATCATGTAAGATGATTAAAATCAAGATTAAATATAGGTTTGACACTTGGCACAATGTGATTGGGTCACTTAAACCTAGAGCTAATCAAAAGGTGACATGTGGCTAGGGTTTAATGTGTTAACCTAGCTATTTAAGTGTGGTTATGAAAAGAAAACATAACCAGCAGCCTCTCCTCTCAATTGTCACGCCACTTTGAGCCTCTCCAGCTATTTCTCTTCATCTCTCATCAATTCAAAGAGATTAGCCATCAATCTCTTGAATTAAGAACACTAGAAATTGTTTCTAGTGTCTGTTTATCTCTAATCTCTTAAAAGACAGAACTTGAATTTCTAATTAATAGAAAAGGCTTTAGAAGCTGTTCAAGGGCTGCCATAGGTGTTCTTGGTGTGGACAAGCTAGAGGACAACATGCGGTGTCACGAAGGCGAATCTCAAAGCGCAGACACGCATTGACACATCAAGAGGTTAGTGTAATCGTTCTTGATTTAATCTAGGGTTCTAAAATTAATCTGATTAATTTTAAAATCTTAAATGGCAAATACATATCCAAAAACATATTAAAAGAGTTTTAATATGTTGTTTATCATTGAAATCAAATAGATAAAAATAAATCTTGCATGGTGCATGTGACCCTAGGTGAAAATTTTTGAATTCAATGGTATAATCTTGTGTTTTTCATGCTTCCGTTCCTTCATGTTCTTGGGCATTAGGGTGGCGGCTGAGGTGGAGAAGATGAGGATTCTCCTCTTTGCCTCGAGGAAGAGCCGATTCTTCTCGCAGATCGCTTTGCAGGAGCCATTGATGAGTTTTTGGGAAGGAGAAGAGTAGGGTTTGGTGAAGGGAGATGAGATTTGAGGGGTTTTTATAGGTTAGGAGGGGTGGAGATGAAGGGTTTTGCCTTTATGAACGGTTTTAATGTGAGGGGTGCATTTAAATAGCCGTTAGGACTCTTCATTTCGCGCGTTTCACGCCCCAGGAGTCATGTCTGTGACATGATACACGGGTCGTGTATCACTTCACGGGTCTCGATATATAGGGCCGTGTAAATTTCTGCCTAAAAATTTCAAATTCTGTCGTAGTACACGACCCGTGTAAATGAGCTCTAGGATCCGTGTAACTTTCTGTCTCCTGAGTTGCTTAACTGGATATGTTACACGGTCCGTATCAAATACAAGGAGGCCTGTGTAACTCCCTAGCTTTAAGTTATTCTACTAGAGATATTACACGGTCCGTATAAATTGGGCTATGGACCCATGTAACTTTCTGTCTCCCTTAGAGTTAAAAAGTGCAAGAAATTTATGGACTTCTAGAAAGTTACAAGGGGCGTGTGAAACCAGTACACAACCCGTGTAATTTTTTTTTTTTCCAAATTTTCGCCAAATGAAAAATTTTTATCATCACAACACATGAAATGGATGTAAATTTTAGCAATAGAGCCACTTCCTTGGTTTTTGTCCAATTTTCCCTTTTGTGGTTTTGACTTGGTGATTGCTCTCCTCTCTTGTTCTCTACTCCCCTTTCCAAAAAAAATCCTACAAAATGAAATGCTAATGAGCACGAAATAAAAATCAATATGAAAAAGGAGAAAAAAGAAAAGTTCAGAAAAATTTTTGGGTTGCCTCCGAAAAAGTGCTTGTTTATAGTCTTTAGCTGGACTTTGCTTATTTATGGTCTGTCTGTAGGATGGTTGATGGTGCAATTGACTCCCATTTCTATGGGTTCTCCCTGAAACTAAGGCTTCAGCCTCTGCCCATTGACCTTAAATGCGCCTGAGGTTTCACTCCACACTTCTATTGCTCCATGTGGAAAGACTTGGGTGACCTTGAAAGGTCCAGACCATCTTGATTTTAGCTTCCCTAGAAAGAGTTTCAATCTAGAGTTGAATAAGAGGACAAGATCTCCTTCTTTTATTTCTTTCCTTGCTATGCACCTGTCATGCCATCTTTTGGTTTTATCCTTGAAGATTTTGGCATTTTTGTATGCATCCTGTCAGATTTCTTCCAACTCATTCAGTTGTAGGAGTCTTTTCTCACCAATAGCTTTGAGGTCAAAGTTTAGGATCTGAGTTGCCCAGTAAGCTTTATGCTCAAGTTCAACAGAGAGATGGCATGATTTTCCATAAACCAGTCGAAAGGGTGTTGTGCCAATTGGGGTTTTATATGCAGTGCGATATGCCCATAGTGCATCATCTAACTTCATGCACCAGTCGTTCCTGGATTTGTTTATAGTTTTCTCCAGAATCCGCTTCAGTTCCCTGTTTGAGATTTCTACTTGACCGCTGGTTTGAGGATGATAAGGTGTGGCCACCTTGCGAGTCACTCCATACTTTTTCAGTAGTGTTTCGAATTGTTGGTTATAGAAGTGACTTCCTCCATCACTAATTATTGCTTGCGATGTGCCAAATCCTGTGAAGATGTTCTTCTTAAGGAACCTTGTGACCACTCTAGCATCGTTAGTTGGTGTTGTAATTGCTTCTACCCATTTTGACACATAATCAACTCCAACCAGAATATACTTATTTCCACAGGAAGAGGGAAATGGGCCCATGAAGTCTATTCCCCATACATCAAACAATTCTATCTCAAGTATACCATGCAGTGGCATTTCATTCCTTCTTGAACTGTTACCTGTTCTTTGGCATTGATCACAAGCTAGCACAAAGGATCTTACATCCTTAAACAAATGTGGTAAGTAAAACCCTGCTTGCAAAATCTTGGCTGCGGTTTTTGAGGTGCCGAAGTGTCCTCCATATAGTGATGAATGGCAATGATGGAGGATGCTTTCCATATCTTCCTCTGGTATGCATCTTCTGATCAGCCCATCATTACATCTCTTGTACAATAGAGGTTCCTCCCATGTGTAGTATCTCACATCATATAGAAATTTCTTCCTTTGCTGATAAATCATATTTGGGGGTAACACCCTGCATACAAGGAAATTAACAAAGTCAGCGTACCATAGAGCCTTGGAGAATGCAAGTAATTGCTCATTAGGAAATGAATCATCAATTGGCGAATCTTCGAAGTCCCCTGTGTACTCCAATTTTAGTCTGGAAAGATGGTCAGCTACTACATTTTCAGATCCTTTTTTATCCTTGATTTCAAGGTCAAATTCTTGCAGGAGTAGAATCCATCGAATCAGCCTTGGTTTTGTTTCCTTCTTGTTCAAAAGGTACCGGATTGCAGCATGATTTGTGAATACAATGACTTTTGAGCCAATGAGGTAAGATCTGAACTTATCCATTGCAAACACCACTGCTAGGAATTCCTTCTCTGTGGTGGCATAATTGATTTGTGCATCATCGAGTTTCGTGCTAGCATAATAAATAGCATGGAGATTTTTATCTTTTCTTTGCCCGAGCACTGCTCCAACTGTAAAGTCACTCACATCGCACATCACCTCAAATGGTAGCTCCTAATTTGGTGGCTACATTATTGGTGCTGATATCAGGGCTTCTTTGATCCTGTTAAAGGAAATAAGGCAATTTTCATCAAAATTAAAGGGAACATCTTGACCAAATAGGTTAGTAAGTGGCTTAGCTATTTTGGAAAAGTCCTTGATGAATCTTCTGTAGAATCCTGCATGTCCCAAAAAGTTTCACACTCCCTTGACTGATGTTGGTGGTGGCATGTTTTCAATTATCTCAATTTTTACCTTATCAACTTCAATTTCTTTTTCTGATATCAAATGTCCCAGAACTATGCCTTCCCTTACCATGAAGTGGCATTTTTCCCAATTTAAGACCAGGTTTGATTCTTCACATCCTTGCAACACCTTAGATAGATTAGCTAGGCAATCATTAAAAGCAGTTCTATAGACAGAAAAATCATCCATAAAAACTTCCATGATATCTTCAATATAATCAGAAAGATAGCCATCATGCATCTTTGAAAGGTAGTAGGGGCATTACAAAGACAAAAAGGTACTTTCCTATATGTAAATGTTCCATAGGGATAAATGAATGTTGTCTTTTCTTGGTCTTCTGGGTGAATAGGAATTTGAAAGAATCCCGAATACCCATTTAGATAACAGAAATAAAAGTGTTTTGCTAACCTATTTAACATTTGGTTGATGAAGGGGAGAGGAAAATGGTCTTTTTTGGTAGCACTGTTCAATTTCCTATAATCTATGCACATTCGCCAACGAATGACTACTCTAGTAGGGATTAGTTCATTGTTTGCATTTTGCATAACAGTTGTTCCACCTTTCTTAGGAACTACATGTACTGGACTAACCCATTTACTATCAGAAATTGGGTATATGATACCTGTATCTAATAGTTTTAAATTTTCTTTCTTGACTACTTTTATGTTTGGGTTAAATCATCTTTGGTGTTCGATAGTAGGTTTACTGTTTTCTTCTATGGGTATCCTATGCATGCAAATTGAAGGGTTGATTCCCTTTAGGTCTTCTATTTTATACCCTATGGCTTTGTTATGGATCCTAAGTTCCCTTAACAATTTTTCCTCTTCTAACTTAGACAGGCTAGCATTGATTATAATAGGATATTTAGAATTTGAGTCCAAAAATGCGTACCTTAGTGAGGAGGGGAGAGGTTTAAGCTCTACCTGTTTGGCATTTTCCTAGAGCTTACCTTTGGTTTGTTCCTCCTTCAACTTCTCCATCTCGGAAGCCTTAGCTAAGGGTAGGGGTTGATGAGCTGCTAACTGTTATGCACAGGCTACTATTTCTGTATTTTCATCATCCACTGTGTGGCTGTGCACAATACATGCTTCAAGAGGATCTTTAGGATGTGTCTTATGAAATTCCTCTTCAACTCGTTCGTCAATTATGTCAACCTTAAAGCATTCTTCAGCTTCAAATTTGTGTTTCATTGTGTCGAACAAGTTGAACTCCACTTCTTCTTCTCCTAACTTGAGGGTTAGGTGCCCATTTTTTATTTTCTATGATGGCTCCGGCGGTTGCTAAGAATGGTATTCCCAATATGATAGGGATTTGAACATCTTCTTCCATCTCAAGGACAACAAAGTCTACTAGAATGAAGAATTTGCCCACTTTGATAAGGATGTTATCAAGTATGCCCACAGGATATTTAATAGATCGATCAGCCAATTGCAATGAGATTGTTGTGAGCCTCAGTTCTCCGATCTCCAGCTTTTTGCATATTGATAGAGGCATTAAACTGACGCTTGCCCCTGTTAGTAGTATGCCCTAGAGCATATCATTTAGTATGTATCTTGTACATATTTTTATTAATAAAAGACATTTCCACTTTTCCGTTTACATAATATATTTATGTGTAATAGAAAAGGACCATTGATATTTTGTTAGAAATATTATTCTTAAGCTGTTAAGAATATGAGTGACAATATTTCTAGCACAAAGTATCATAAATAGGTTCACAATCGAGGATACTTCATAATAAGGACATGACTTATCCAGAAAGATTGTATTCATGTTTGTTCCCAAGTTATTTATATGAGATATAAAGAAGATGGAATGGTGAGTCTCATGCCACATAACAAACATGATAGGCACTTATAAATGATAAGTAGGCCGAACCAGTGACACTTATGACAAGCACATGGAGTTTACTCTTGTCAATGTTTTGTCATCAATCATATCAGTGCATATAATCTTTAGACCTGAGATAGCACAGTCATCTTGTATATAGGTAGTTTGAGTTTGATACTGCTTTCACACTTGTACTATGTATGGGTATATGGGCATGTGTTCGCTCCTACTAGTTATATATGGAGGTAGGTGTTGATCAAGATGGAATCTGTTCCTCTAAGTAAATAGAGATAAAATCCTATGTTCATTTAATTGTTCTTGATGTTTCAAGTTCCTGGCCAGGACAGATAAATTTATTCAGAAAAGAGTTTCTGATGAGAAAACCTTTTAATCAAGAACTGGAATTAAAAGAGAACATAATATTCATAGCAAATGGAGTTTGACATAAACCATGACTCCAGCTTGAGTTAGGATTTTGTAACAGAGAGATTCTATTGCATGGTAACATATGATTATAGGTTCATTTAAGGTAAACCTTATTACTAATTGAGTGGCCATGGCATGCTATGCTAGGTGTTAACCATGGTCTATGAGGTGCATAAAATGATTTAGAGAAATCATTTATGGTAAGAAAAAGTTCTGATGATATTAAGAGTTGATATCATGTCTCATTGCTAATTAGTGATGAGCCTAGTAAGTCACACACATACACAAGTTATCACCTATTTAAATATGATTTAATTAATTAATTAAAGAGTTTAATTGATTAATTAAATAGGTTTGGTTTGTAATTAAATTGCAAAGTCCCTAGCATGACTTGAAACTAAATCTAGATTATTGGATGTGTAGTATAAATTAAATTTATATTTAAAGTGTTTAAATATGAATTTAATTAATGAGAAATTAATTAATAGAGATTAATTAATTAATTTATATTTGGTATAAATTAATTAGAAGAAGAAAAATAATTATTTTGAGTTAAGAACTCAAAATTAAGACACAGGGGCATTTTGGTCATTTCACAGTGTGACACGTGGCACCATGAGATGGTGACACATGGGATTACACATAAACTTGCCAAATGTTTTTTAATCATGTAAGATGATTAAAATCAAGATTAAATATAGGTTTGACACTTGGCACAATGTGATCGGGTCACTTAAACCTAGAGCTAATCAAAGGGTGACATGTGGCAAGGTTTAATGTGTTAACCTAGCTATTTAAGTGTGGTTATGAAAAGAAAAAAATAACCAGCAGCCACTCCTCTCCTTTGTCACACCACTTTGAGGATTTTCATCTATTCTTCTTCATCTCTCATCAATTCAAAGAGATTAGCCATCAATCTCTTGAATTAAGAACACTAGAAATTGTTTCTAGTGTCCTGTTTACATCTCTAATCTCTTAAAAGGCAGAACTTGAATTTCTAATTAATAGAAAAGGCTTTAGAAGCTGTTCAAGGGCTGCCATAGGTGTTCTTGGTGTGGACAAGCTAGAGGGACAACATCTGGTGTCCTGAAGACGAATCTCAAAGGCGAGACATTTGCGATTGCATCAAGAGGTTAGTGTAATCGTTCTTGATTTAATATAGGGTTCTAAAATTAATCTGATTAATTTTAAAATCTTAAATGGCAAATACAGATCCAAAAACATATTAAAAGAGTTTTAATATATTGTTTATCATTGAAATCAAATAGATAAAAATAAATCTTGCATAATGCATGTGACCCTAGGTGAAAATTTTTTAACTCAATGGTATAAACTTGTGTTTTTCACGCTTCCGTTCCTTCAATTGGTATCAGAGCCACTATATTTGCCATTTAGATTGATTTTTATATGATTTAATTGTGTGTTTGATCATGAGATCAAAAGTTCATTGCTGGTTGCAAAGCCAAGATGGCGGCACAAATGATGAACACCATGGTGCGCATGGTTGATGCACCACAATGGTGTGCAAAGGTAAATGGATGGTGAATGTGCAATTGTTGTATGATCTAAGATCCATTTTATGTCTAATTAAATTGTTTAATTAGAATTTTTATCACACAATTAAATTATGATTCAAATCAGAATTTTAAAAATTGTTTGAATATGATTCAAAGCTGAATTTTAAAAGTTGTTTGAATGCGATTCAAATCTGAATTTTTAAAGTTGTTTGAATCATATTTAAATCTGATTTTTTAAAATTGATTGAATAAAATTCAGATCTGATTTTTTTAAAAATTTTTGAATGTGATTCAAATCTGATTTTTTTAAAAATGTTTGAATGTGATTCAAATCTAAATTTTTAAAGTTGTTTGAATGTGATTCAAATCTGAATTTTTAAATTTGTTTGAATGAGATTCAAATATGAATTTGTAAATTTATTTGAATCATATTCAAATCTGGATTTTTAAGTTGAATATGAGATATTCAATTTAATTTAAGTATGTATGTTTTATTTAATTGTTAAATAGTGATATGCATGATGGATGATCATGGACTATAAAAGACCAATGTGATTGGATTTATTTCTTTTATGTTTCTTTGGGATTGTAAATTAATTAATTTATTTTAATTTATTTTGGGCATGTATTATTAAGTTTGTAATAATTTTTGGGTTGTAATTTCATTTATTTAAATTCTTGTAAATTTGCCTTGGTATGCCAAGGATTACTATGTAATATTGGATTGCAAGAAGTTCAAGGAGGTCAAGAGCATTGGTGGGACCAGTGGGAGGAATTCAAGATCAAGTGTTGATTATGTACTCCTTCAGCAACTCTTGTAAATTGAATGAATGAAACGCACCTAGGAATACCCTGATTCAATTCTTGGTGGCTCAGAATTGAATCCCTTAGAAAGTCCATGATCATACCATATTTATTGCTTATCCATGAATGCATGAGATGTATGGGAATGTATGCTATTATATGATATATGCATGCTAATTGGATAATGTGCAAAGTGAGACCTTAATAGTAATTAGAATGACCATAAAATCTTCCAAACAAATGATTAAGTTGGAAATGCTATAATTAAAGTAATTATAACATAGGCCCTCCATTGGGGCAATTATTTTAAGAAATTTTAAATAGTTACATAAGATGCCATTAATTTAAGAGATTTTCTTAAGAATAATTGTTAAGTATGAGATGTTGTAAATATGTAAATGGTTTAGTGGCCAATATTGGATGTACCTGAGGACATTAAAATTATTTGCATAATTACTGGCTCAATGGGATCAACTTAACTAATGCAAGATAAGTCAATAATGGATGTACACGAGATTTTGAGCATTAGGGGCTAGGTAAAGGATTGAACCTCACATGAGATGTGATGGGCAAGGAGTTGCTCACTTATAGTTTATCGTAATTCTAATAATGGATGTACCTGAGGATGATCAATAGAATTATAAGAATTCAATCACCCACTAGAAATCCATCCAACTAGGATTTCCGTTTTCTACTTTGGAAGTGTAGGATTCGCTAAGTTAGTGGGAGGACCAATTTGATTAAAAGACCATAATCATTTTGGTTAATTACATGATACAATTACTAATTAATCTGGTTATTTTCTACAATTAATTTTCTAATAAAAATGAGCACAAAACAACTGCCACCATCCAATATCCTTGCAAGCATACTTGATCACAATAGGTTGACAGGACCTAATCTGTCTGATTGGCTAAGAAATTTGAAACTTGTCCTGAACCTTGAATATATAGGATATGTTCTAGATTCAAATGTTCCTGGTCCCTTACCTCCAGAGGCCACACAAGAGGAACATGAATGTCACACCCTACCCCTCTGTAAGGCATAACATGATCCCGTAGTATACCTAATGAATTACCAACTCCGTCTACTGATAACCCATTAAATACACTACAAGGGATTTTAAAAACTTTTCTTACTTCTTTTACAGTGGTGAGCACTATTTACAGGTATTAAAAACCTTTTTGATCTGAAGTGATAGAACTAACACATTTGAATTATTTGGAATTTCTGTAAAAATTTTGGCAGAATGCCATCTGTATTTTGGATAAAACAGTTCTTCAGAAAACCTGTAAAAAGCACTTCAATTATTTTCCAAATCTCAACTCCAACATTTTTCTCAATACAACATATTTCTCAACTCAAATCCATAGAAATTTTTCAAAGTCTGAGATAAGGATATATATTTCTTTTTTTTAAAGTCAAATAACTCATAATTAATTTACAAATTCAATTTACTATTTGAATTTAGATGTGCTCAACACCACAACATAATATACATCTGGTGAATATACATTACGATTACAAAATGCCAAGCGTGATATACTCACTATACCCAAAAATCTCTCATTGGCGGTACTAGCGACCTAGTTTGTGCATCTACTGCGTGACAATAAAAGCTATCGCTGAGACAATGTCTCAGTGGTGCACAACATTAACCAAATACAACTTTAAATCACAATTTAATCAAATAACTGAATAATATTGTTTTGCAAATCAATAACACAATTCGATCAAATAATTGAATAATATCGTTTTGCAAATCAATAACACAATTGATCAAATAACTGAATAATATCGTTTTGCAAATCAATAACACAATTCGATCAAATAAGCTGAATAATATCGTTTTGCAAATCAATAACACAATTCGATCAAATAAGCTGAAGAATACGATGTTGCCAATCAATATCACAATTTAAGCCATGACACAATTTTTTCCGCATACATGCCGTGTTGTACACCACGACAAGACATACTCACCCCAATAATCGAAATCAATGAGGGAGGAAGCTAGCTATATAATGAGTACTCATCCACACTCACCTCGGACTAGCAAGTCAAAGAGGAGGAACATAATCATACTCACCCTGCATCGATAAGTCAAAGAGGAGGAATAATCACACTCACCCCATTAATGGAGGAGGAACATAGTATCGATGTCATGCCAATTGTGAGTCAAAACAATTCCAAACATTTTATTCAAATGATCCGTAAGAATCCAATAAATTTCCAAAGTTATAATTTCATTCACAAAATGGCAACACAATTAAGTAATTCACTTCAATTTCCATAAAAACCATTTACTGGTGCTTTTCAATCAATAAGTATCCATCAATATCATTCAAACAATTTTTCACGATTTCAAACCATTCACAATGTTTTTCAATCAATAAGTGTCCATCAAACACATTTCCACAATTTAAAACAATAATATACAAATAGTCAATATTTATTTCAATTGAAAATTCAAGAGAAATAGTTGTTGTGCATAAACCTCGATGTTGTCTTCACAGTGCGGACTCAGTGTTTCATTCCCTTTCCCTGAGTCTTTAGTAACTGAGAAACACAATTTGAAGTATCTCAGTGCTAATTTAATTTGCCTCTAACAATAATGTTCAATAAACAATTCACTGAATACCTTTGTTTGCTTAATCAAACCCATATATCGACCCTCAATGTGTTCTAGGTAAATTAGGTCTTAACGTAATGAATATGTCATATTCGATAGTATTTTAGGGTTGGTACGTTTTACCAAACTCGTTTCCTTGTTTAGTGCATTTTAATGCAACTTGCTGGATTCCGGAATACTAGTTAGACCTAGCCGGACGACCTAGTTCCCTCAGTTTTCGGGTTTTGGTCAAAACTACAAACTTGTAGATCTATGTCTTATGGACCGCGGTGCAAAATTTTAGGTCAATCCGAGTTAAGTAGACCAAGTTATGGTCATTATACTATTGCTGGTCAAATGGTATCAAATTAGGTCAATTTTAGGTCAATTTGGTCAACTTTGGTTCGGCCAGATTTTGGACCCGAACTTGTGCAAGTTGTTTGACTTTCTTATGGTCATTTCTGGGCTTTGGTGTCTTCATAAGACTTGTAGGTATGGGTCTTAACTATTCATGGTTAAAATTTCAGGTCAATTGGACCTGTTTTGAGTGAGTTATGGCCTAAACACTCACTGCTGCCCAATTGGTCATTTTTCAGGTCCTAATTGCACCTAATCCGAATTGGTCATTTTCTTAGGTCACCTTGCAAGCAGAATTTTGGTATGCTTTCTCAATGAAAGTTGGCACATTTTGTGCCTAGTTTCACCTCCAATTGGTCTCATACCAATTGAGGTTACACATTTAAACTTATTGGTCTATTTGCACACTGCCTTCTATATGCCTTTCAAACCCCAATTCAAACACACATTTAACTTGCTCTACTTTAAATCCCCATACCTAATTCTGATTTTATACCATTCCATATTCATTTATCACTTCTTACTATGGTCAATTTGGACAGAATACAAATATTCTCAATACATCAAATGCAACCCTAAACCACAAAGTCCAAATTTAGCAATATATGTGCATAAATACACCTAATCATTACATATAATTTCCACTACTAATTTACATACACATTCATCAATTCTTCTATGTCAACATTCTGCCAACACTTCCATGAATATATACATTTATTCAAGTGTCCCCAAGCTGCCGAAAATCTTCTTCAACACCAAATTGCCCTACAATTCATCAATTCTCATCCAAGTGCCAAAAATCACCATATAAATATGAAGTAATTCACTAGGTTATTAAATCATCATGATCAACACCATTTCTCATCAAATATATGCACAAATATTTCATCAAATACATGACTACATGGCTTCCCAAAAATGGATATCTCAATACTCTTCAAACTTAAAAATTTCCTTCACAAAACCAACACCCATAACATGTATACAAAGTTTATCAAAGAAATCTTCAAAAATGCTAACTTACCTTATGGTTGGAGCTTGTTAAACCTTGCTTAAACTTCTTAAATTTGGTATCAAACTCTTCCTTGTGATGTGTAGACAAACTTTAATGAAGAACCCTAGGTGATTGATGTTGAACTGGAGGAGTGCATGGAGCTTGATTGAAAAATGGCCATGGAGGATTTTGTGGAGTTTTTCATTCACGGCAAATGGAGGTTTCAATGTTGAATATGATCTTTTAGTGGAGCAATCTGCCCACTTATGCTTATTTTTAATTCATTTTATGATTCTTAGTGGTCCACTTACTTACTTTAAATCATATAATATGTTGAATTTCCACTTATTCCACATTAAACCCTTCATTTTTGCTATTTACTTTAGGTACCACTAAACTAATTTTTCATTTTATTTTCTAAGTGTAATATTATTTATTTTTAATGGACATTTAGGTCAAAAGACAATTCGGGATGTCAAATGACCATAATGCCTGCTCGAGTTGCATTCCCGATTTTTAGTATCTGGGTTTTGTCCGTTTTTTGATTTCTCACTTTTCATTATACTAATTATTTAATTTTTCTTTGATTGTTCTAATGATATTTATACTTCAATACGGGTCTATTTAAGTCCTAAAAATATTTTCCGGGTTCCATGATCGAGGGCTAGTCAACGGTCCACAGTGACTTCCCGTCATGATCACCATCGCTAGGGTTTCCGCCGCTTAACTTGGTTACATTTCTTTGCTATGATTTTTCCTTTGTTTTTCTTGTATTTTCTTTTCTTGTATTTCATTATTTTATGTCTTCTCACTCATATTAAAGTGTGGTTCTAGGCATCCTAGCTGTCCGGACAGCACTGGTCACCGGGACAGCAGAACGCACTACCGAACATAGGGGTGTTACAATTCTCCCCCCCTTAAATAAATTTCGTCCATGAAATTTTACCCAATAGCTATCTTACAATAGTCATACATTTATTTTCTCCTTTCTATATGATCGTATAATCTTCTTTTCCTCAAATTTGTATAAGACTTTTAACAATTTAATACAACGTTTAATTTGTTTGTATAATACTAATCTCCTCTTACTATTGTGTTGTCTAATATTTCGATTCACGTTCCTTCTTGAATGACCCTTGAGGTCATGTTAGAATCATTCATCAGTCATTGGTCCTCTGACCATTCTAGTCCATAGTCTTCCTCACATTCGTAATATTTCTTTGTTATATATGAATCAACTGTTCAAATCTCTACTTCCATAACTCTTTTTATTTGTCAATATTCTATAACTTACTTCTTTTTTGTACTGAACTATAACCTTTCGATATTCTAACTTTTAAGTTTTAGATCCCTAAGTAGGATTTTCAAACTTATTTCTAATAATTAAATTCTGTCCTGGCATAACTATACCAAAATAGATGTCGTTGGTAACTATTCTTAGCTAGGTATACTATCGGGTAGTACATAGCTCTACACAATAATCTCAAGTCAGTACTGTAATCTACAGCTTACAGTATAAACATCAAGAACATTGCATAGTTACTACGATACATCCCAATAGATCAAATTTTCCTATCTTTTATCCTTTTTGAATTCACTGATATTCGAATCTTATTCTGATTACAATATCCATTAGCAATTTCTAACAGTAACCTTCTTGCCCTTATCAAGAGCAATTCCATTACTGCATCTTACTTTTACGTCCTCTTGCCTTACATTAAGTAGGCTCACTAATTAGCTTTGTAATTTATGGTGTGTTAGAAAATACTTTTCGCCGATAAACTCTTTCAAAACTAATTTCACTTATTATCACAATCCTTATCTTAAGGACTAATCACTAATGCATCAAAATTTATTCCTCAGAAGGAATAACCACAGAACATCTAGTTCTAACCCTAACATAAAAGTATGCAACCTCCAGGTCAAACAATACATATATATATCTTAGTTACTAATTGAGAAAGTACCAGCAATAATATCAAAAGTCTAAGCCTCTTCTCTCTGTATAATTGCATATACTCCACTGGAGCATCACCTGTTGGTGATTCACACGATTACTGACTTCTAGGTGTACTACCCCTACCTCTACCTGCCTCTACTAAGCGATGGTGAACTCTTTGGGGTAGAAACTTGGGTTGATCCCTTTGGTGTAGTAAATGATCGAGCGACCTGGATTTACACAATCCCTAGCAAAATGGCAGTCTCTCCACAGTTAAAACATGCTCCTACGGCTATAACATAGTGGTTTTTGTCTAAAGATCTATCTCTGACTTCTTACTATCTCTGCCCAAAGTTTTGAAGGAACAGGCGTGAAAACACAAGATTATACCATTGAATTCAAAAATTTTCACCTAGGGTCACATGCACCATGCAAGATTTATTTTTATCTATTTAATTTCAATGATAAACAACATATTAAAACTTTTAATATGTTTTTGGATCTGTATTTGCCATTTAAGATTTTAAAATTAATCGATTAATTTTAGAACCCTAGATTAAATCAAGAACGATTACACTAACCTCTTGATGTCTTTGCATGTCTGCGCCTTTGAGATTCGTCTTGAGGACACCGGATGTTGTCCCTCTAGCTTGTCCACACCAAGAACACCTATGGCAGCCCTTGAACAGCTTCTAAAGTCTTTTCTATTAATTAGAAATTCAAGTTCTGCCTTTTAAGAGATTAGAGATGTAAACAGGACATTAGAAACAATTTCTAGCGTTCTTAATTCAAGAGATTGATGGCTAATCTCTTTGAATTGATGAGAGATGAAGAGAAATAGCTGGAGAGGCTCAAAGTGGCGTGACATATGAGAGGAGAGGCTGCTGGTTATGTTTTCTTTTCATAACCACAATTAAATAGCTAGGTTAACACATTAAACCCTAGCCACATGTCACCTTTTGATTAGCTCTAGGTTTAAGTGACCCAATCACATTGTGCCAAGTGTCAAACCTATATTTAATCTTGATTTTAATCATCTTACATGATTAAAAAAACATTTGGCAAACTTATGTGTTATGCCATGTGTCACCATCTCATGGTGCCACGTGTCACAATCGCAAAATGACCAAAATGCCCTCGTGTCTTAATTTTGAGTTCTTAACCCAAAATAATTATTTTCTTCTTCTAATTAATTTATATCAAATATAAATTAATTAATTAATCTCTATTAATTAATTTCTCATCAATTAAATTCATATTTAAACACTTTAAATATAAATTTAATTTATACTACACATCCAATAATCTAGATTTGGTTTCAAGTCATGCTAGGGACTTTGCAATTTAATTGCAAAACAAATCTATTTAATTAATCAATTAAACTCTTTAATTAATTAATTAAATCATATTTAAATAGGTGATAACTTGTGTATGTGTGTGACTTACTAGGCTCATCACTAATTGGCAATGAGACATGATATCAACTCTTAATATCATCGAACTCTTTCTTACCATAAATGATTTCTCTAAATCATTTTATGAACCTCATAGACCATGGTTAACACCTAGCATAGCATGCCACCCAATTAGTAATAAGATTTACCTTGAATGAACCTATAATCATATGTTACCATGCACTAGAATCTCTCTCACATAAAATCCCAACTCAAGTGAGTCATGGTTTATGTCAAACTCCATTTGCTATGAATATTATGTTCTCTTTTAATTCCAGTTCTTGATTAAAAGATTTTTCTCATCGTAAACTCTTTCGAATAAATCTATCTGTCTGCCAGAACTTGAAACATCAAGAACAATTAAATGAACATAGGATTTTAACTCTATTTACTTAGAGGAGCAGATTCCATCTTGATCAACACCTACCTCCATATATAACTAGTAGGAGCCAACACATGCCCATATACCCATACATAATACAAGTATGAAAGCAGTATCAAACTCAAACTACCTATATACAAGATAACTGTGCTATTCAGTCTAAAGATTATATGCACCGATATGATTTATGACAAAATATTGACAAGAGTAAACTCCATGTGCTTGTCATAAGTGTCACTGGTTCGCCTACTTATCATTTATAAGTGCCTATCAAGTTTGTTATATGGCATGAGACTCACCATTCCATCTTATTTATCACTCATATAAATAACATGGGAACAAACATGAATACAAACTTACTGGATAAGTCATGTCCTAATTATGAAGTATCCTCGATTGTGAACCTATTTATGATACTTCGTGCTAGAAATATTGTCACTCATATTCTTAACAACTTAAGAATAATATTTCTA
Source organism: Hevea brasiliensis (assembly GCF_030052815.1). Classification (NCBI taxonomy): domain Eukaryota; kingdom Viridiplantae; phylum Streptophyta; class Magnoliopsida; order Malpighiales; family Euphorbiaceae; genus Hevea; species Hevea brasiliensis. Next base: position 58,629 of record NW_026614976.1, read on the forward strand.
ACAAAATATCAATGGACCTTTTCTATTACACATAAATATATTATGTTAACTTAAAAGTGGAAATGGCTTTATTATTTATATTATGTACAAGATACATAGTATATGATATGCTCTAGTGCATACTACTAAGATTCTACCACTAGCACTAGAGCCATTCATTACAATATCTTAGACCTATCTTCTCAAGATGTCGGTCTAATCGAACTTGTGGCATAAGCTTAGTGAATGGATCACTGGATTTTGGTGATGCTATTTCTGCATGGCTACATCGCCTGCCCAACTATTTCTCCGATAATGTGGTAGCGACTTTCTATTTGTTTTGATTTATGGTTAGACCTTGGTTCCTTATCCTGTATGACTGCTCCATTGTTGTCACAGTGTAATCGAACTGCTCACTCAATGGAAGTAATTAATGTAAGTTCTGTCACGAACTTCTTTATCCAAATGACTTCTTTTGCGAGATCCGATGCAAGAATATACTCAGCCTCGTGAGTGGAATCTGCAATCGTGCTGCTTGGAACTCTTCCAATCGATCGCACCTCCATTACAAATGAACACATATCCAGAGGTAGACTTTCTATCATCGATATCCGATTGGAAATCGAATCGATAACCATTCAATTGCAAGTCTCCACATCCATAAATCAAGAATAAATCCTTAGTTCTTCTCAAGTACTTAAGGATATTCTTGACTATCGATGTTCCAAACCTGGATTGGATTGATACCGCTAGTCAAACTAATAAACATATGCAATATCCGCCTAGTACACAACATTGCATACATTAAACTTCCAATAGCCAAGCATATGGAATCCTGGCCATCTTATCTCTTTGATCAGGTGTATTGGGAGACATCTCTTAAGAAAGGAGGATACCATGACTCACTAGAAACAATCCTCACTTGTAATCAAGCATGTTAAACCTCTTTAACACCTTTTCCAATTATAGATTTTGGGATAAACCAATTATTCTTTCGCTCTATCTCTATAGATGCGAATCCCAAGAATATAGGTTGCCTCCCCTAAGTCTTTCATGGAGAATGTATTTGACAACCATACCTTTATAGTCGTCAACATACCTGTATCATTACCCATCAATAGTATGTCATCCACATATAAGACAAGGAAAGTGATAGCACTGTCACTAACCTTCTTATATACACATGGCTCATCCTCATTTTTGATAAAACCAAAAGATTTAATGGCTTCATCAAAATGGATGTTCCAACTCCTCGAAGCTTGTTTCAACCCATAAATGGATCGCTTTAGCTTGCATACCTTGGAACCATCTTGGGATTCAAATCCCCTAGGTTGTTCCATGAAAATGTTTTCTTCAATGTATCCATTGAGAAAGGCTTTTGACATCCATCCGCCAAATCTCATAATCATAGTATGCAATATTGCTAATAAAATCCTAATTGATTTAAGCATGGCAACAAAGTAGAAAGTCTCCTCATAGTCTATTCCTTGCCTTTGGCGAAACCCTTTCGCTACTAGCCTTGCCTTATAGGTCTCTACCTTTCCATCATAACCAATTTTTCTTCTTGAAAACCCATTTGTTCCCTATAGGTACAATACCTTCAGGTGGGTCAACAAGATCCCAAACTTGATTCTTATACATGGAATCAATCTCGGATTTCATAGCATCAATCCATTTTGAAGAGTCTATATTTGATATAGCTTCTTCATAGGTAAGTGGATCATCTCCATGATCTACTTCTTCATGAATAAACAACTCTTGTTCTTCTTCATGAAGAAAATCATATCTCACTGGTGGGTGAGATACCCCGTTGTTCTACGAGGAACAAATTGTAGATGTTTCATCAATGGGTATAGGTTGACTAGATGGATCTATATCCATCTGATCTGTTGGTTGGTCAGAATTCTCCAATTCTAACTCTATTTGCCTTCCTTTGCCTCCTTCTTGAACAAACTGTTGTTCAAGAAATGTGGCATCTCTACTTATCACAACCTTTTGTGAAGTAGGCAAATAAAAATAATATCCAAAACTATCTTTTGGATATCCAACAAATCGACCTTTTCTCGATCCGTCTCCAATTTATCGTTGTTCACTTTTGATATAAGTGGACAACCCCAAATCTTAACATGCTTAAGACTTGGTTTTCTTCCATGCCATATCTCATAAGGTGTGGAAGAAACATTTTGATGGAATCCTATTCGAATATATAAAGTTGATTCTAATGCAAATCCCCAAAGGAGATTGGCATATCAAGATAGCTCATCATACTACGTGCCATATCCAATAGGTACGATTTCTCCTTCGGATACACCATTCACTGTGGTGTTCTGGAGGAGTCACCGAGAAACAATGCCATGCTCTCTCAAGTATTCATCAAATTCGACTCAAATATTCACCTCCATGATCCGATCGAAGAGCTTTAATACTTTTTCTGTTTGATTTTCTACTTGATTTAAATTCCTTAAACTTTTCAAAGGATTCATGTTTGTATTTCATCAAATACAAATACCCAAACCTTGATTTATCATCAAGAAAGGTAATAAAATAATGAAAGCCCTCTAGCCATTTCTTTAAATGGACCACATACATCACTATGTATTAGTTCCAAAATATTTTCAGACCTTATCCCTTGTCCAACAAAGGGTGATCTAGTCATTTTGCCTTGAAGGCAAGATTCACAAGTTGGAGTAGGCTCAGAGCCCAATGAGGATAGAATCCCCATTTTCTCCAATTTGCAATCCTATCTTCTGCAACATGACATAACCTTAAGTGCCAAATATATTTTGAACTTGAGTTGGTTTTCACCATGGCATTGCATTCATTTAGATTGCTATACTCGCCATGGAAACACTTTCTTCGGCAATGGAAACACTTTACTGTTGGTAATTGAAACACTTTCCTGTTGGCATTGGAGACACTTTCCTTTGCCTTTATCGACTTTAGTCTTCCTTTTCGTTTAGCTATTTTCTTGGAAGGACCAGAATCGAGGTTTATTTTCTTATTGCTCTTCTTCTTGTTGGACTTTCCAGAAGAAGATGCAACCAAAGCTACCTCTTTTCCTTTATTGCTCAGCATATTCTTTTGGGCAATAACCAGATGTTGAGTAATTCATTAAGGTGCATTCTGTTTAGTCATATGGAAATTTGTCACAAAATTCCCAAAAGACTTAGGAAGGGATCAAGGATCAAATCCGTTTGTAGTTGGAAATCCATGTTGAAGTCAAGATGTTCCAATCGCTCAATCACCGAATCATCTTGTGGACATGATCCCCAACATTCTGTCCCTCGGACATCCTCATACGGAATAGCTGTCTAGATATCTCATACCTAGCATTCCCGCCGTGCTCACCATACAACTCTTGTAGGTGAAGGAGGATCTCACTACTTTCTGCATGTTCTCATGTTGCTTCAGAACTCATTACTCATAGAAGCAAGCATGTAACACTTAGCTCTCATATCATGCTCCTTCCACTTGTCCAAAGTTTCATGTTCCTCTTGTGTGGCCTCTGGAGGTAAGGGACCAGAACATTTGAATCTAGAACATATCCTATATGTTCAAGGTTCAGACAAGTTTCAAATTTCTTAGCTAATCGATGATTAGGTCCCATCAACTATTGTGATCAAGTATGCTTGCAAGGATATTGGATGGTGGTAGTTGTTTTGTGCTCATTTTTATCGTAAAATTAACTGAGAAAATAACCAGATTAATTAGTAAATGTATCATGTAATTAACCAAAATGATTATGGTCTTTTAATCAAATTGGTCCTCCCACTAACTTAGCGAATCCTACACTTCCAAAGTAGAAAACGGAAATCCTAGTTGGATGGATTTCTAGTGGGTGATTGAATTCTTATAATTCTATTTATCATCCTCAGGTACATCCATTATTGGAATTACAATAAACTATAAGTGAGCAACTCCTTGCCCATCACATCTCATGTGAGGTTCAATCCTTTACCTAGCCCCTAATACTCAAAATCTCAGGTACATCCATTATTGACTTATCTTGCATTAGTTAAGTTGATCCCATTGAGCCAGTAATTATGCAAATAATTTTAATGTCCTCAGGTACATCCAATATTGGCCACTAAACCATTTACATATTTACAACATCTCATGCTTAACAATTATTCTTAAGAAAATCTCTTAAATTAATTGCATCTCATGCAACTATTTAAAATTTCTTAAAATAATTGCCCCAATGGAGGGCTTATGTTATAATTACTTTAATTATACCATTTCCAACTTAATCATTTGTTTGGAAGATTTTATAGCCATCCTAATTATTATTAAGGTCTCACTTTGCACATTATCCATTTAGCATGCATATATCATATAATTGCATACATTCCCATACATCTCATGCATTCATGGATAAGCAGTAAATATGGTATGATCATGGACTTTCTAAGGGATTCAATCGAGCCACCAAGAATTGAATAAGGGCATTCTAGGTGCATTTCATTCATTCATTTTACAAGAGTTGCTGAAGGAGTACATAATCAACACTTGATCTTGAATTCCTCCCACGGTCCCACCAATGCCCTTGACCTCCTAGAACTTATTGCAATCCAATATTACATTGTAATCCTTGGCATACCAAGGCGAATTTACAAGAACTTAAATAAATAAAATTACAACCCAAAAATATTACAAACTTAATAATACATGCCCAAAATAAATTAAAATAAATTAATTAATTTACAATCCCAAAGAAACATAAAAGAAATAAATCCAATCACATTGGTCTTTTATAGTCCATGATCATCCATCATGCATATCACTATTTAACAATTAAATAAAACATTCATACTTAAATTAAATTGAATATCTCATATTCAACTTAAAAATCCAGATTTGAATATGATTCAAATAAATTTAAAAATTCAGATTTGAATCTCATTCAAACAAATATAAAAATTCAGATTTGAATCACATTCAAACAACTTCAAAAATTCAGATTTGAATCACATTCAAATATTTTTTAAAAAATCAGATTTGAATCACATTCAAATATTTTTTAAAAAATCAGATCAGAATTTTATTGAATCAATTTTAAAAAATCAGATTTAAATATGATTCAAAAAACTTTAAAAATTCAGATTTGAATCACATTCAAACAACTTTTAAAATTCAGATTGTCATCACATTCAAACATTTTTAAAATTTGATTTGAATCATAATTTAATTGTGTGATTAAAACAACTAATTAAACACTTTAATTAGTCAAAGAATAGGCCTTAGATCATACAACAATTGCAGAATTAAAAGCCAAACCTTGAATCACCCATGGAACAATTGTTGCCGCCACCAATGGTGGCTTCTCCATGTGTGACGCCACATCTCATGATCCAACCAGCAATGAATCTCTTGATCTCATGATCAAACACACAATTAAATTATATAATCAACAATCTAAATGGCAAATATAGTGGCTCGATACTAATTGAAGGAAGGCAGGCGTGAAAAACACAAGATTATACCATTGAATTCAAAATTTTCACCTAGGGTCACATGCACCATGCAAGATTTATTTTTATCTATTTAATTTCAATGATAAACAACATATTAAAACTCTTTTAATATGTTTTTGGATCTGTATTTGCCATTTAAGATTTTAAAATTAATCAGATTAATTTTAGAACCCTAGATTAAATCAAGAACGATTACACTAACCTCTTGATGTGCTGCAGCGTGTCTGCGCCTTTGAGATTCGTCTTCAGGACACCAGATGTTGTCCCTCTAGCTTGTCCACACCAAGAACACCTATGGCAGCCCTTGAACAGCTTCTAAAGCCTTTTCTATTAATTAGAAATTCAAGTTCTGCCTTTTAAGAGATTAGAGATGTAAACAGGACACTAGAAACAATTTCTAGCGTTCTTAATTCAAGAGATTGATGGCTAATCTCTTTGAATTGATGAGAGATGAAGAGAAATAGCTGGAGAGGCTCAAAGTGGCGTGACATATGAGAGGAGAGGCTGCTGGTTATGTTTTCTTTTCATAACCACAATTAAATAGCTAGGTTAACACATTAAACCCTAGCCACATGTCACCTTTTGATTAGCTCTAGGTTTAAGTGACCCAATCACATTGTGCCAAGTGTCAAACCTATATTTAATCTTGATTTTAATCATCTTACATGATTAAAAAACATTTGGCAAACTTATGTGTTATGCCATGTGTCACCATCTCATGGTGCCACGTGTCACACTGTGAAATGACCAAAATGCCCCTGTGTCTTAATTTTGAGTTCTTAACCCAAAATAATTATTTTCTTCTTCTAATTAATTTATATCAAATATAAATTAATTAATTAATCTCTATTAATTAATTTCTCATCAATTAAATTCATATTTAAACACTTTAAATATAAATTTAATTTATACTACACATCCAATAATCTAGATTTGGTTTCAAGTCATGCTAGGGACTTTGCAATTTAATTGCAAACCAAATCTATTTAATTAATCAATTAAACTCTTTAATTAATTAATTAAATCATATTTAAATAGGTGATAACTTGTGTATGTGTGTGACTTACTAGGCTCATCACTAATTGGCAATGAGACATGATATCAACTCTTAATATCATCAGAACTCTTTCTTACCATAAATGATTTCTCTAAATCATTTTATGAACCTCATAGACCATGGTTAACACCTAGCATAGCATGCCATGGCCACCCAATTAGTAATAAGATTTACCTTAAATGAACCTATAATCATATGTTACCATGCACTAGAATCTCTGTTACAAAATCCCAACTCAATTTGAGTCATGGTTTATGTCAAACTCCATTTGCTATGAATATTATGTTCTCTTTTAATTCCAGTTCTTGATTAAAAGATTTTCTCATCGAAACTCTTTTACGAATAAATCTATCTGTCTGCCAGAACTTGAAACATCAAGAACAATTAAATGAACATAGGATTTTAACTCTATTTACTTAGAGGAACAGATTCCATCTTGATCAACACCTACCTCCATATATAACTAGCGAGAGCCAACACATGCCCATATACCCATACATAGTACAAGTATGAAAGCGATCAAACTCAAACTACCTATATACAAGATAACTGTGCTATCTCAGTCTAAAGATTATATGCACCGATATGATTTATGACAAAATATTGACAAGAGTAAACTCCATGTGCTTGTCATAAGTGTCACCGGTTCGCCTACTTATCATTTATAAGTGCCTATCAAGTTTGTTATATGGCATGAGACTCACCATTCCATCTTATTTATATCTCATATAAATAACTTGGGAACAAACATGAATACAATCTTTCTGGATAAGTCATGTCCTTATTATGAAGTATCCTCGATTGTGAACCTATTTATGATACTTTGTGCTAGAAATATTGTCACTCATATTCTTAACAACTTAAGAATAATATTTCTAACAAAATATCAATGGACCTTTTCTATTACACATAAATATATTATGTAAATGGAAAAGTGGAAATGCCTTGTATTATTAAAAATATGTACAAGATACATACTAAATGATATGCTCTAGGGCATACTACTAACATCTATAACATACCCCACTGTGTGGTTTACCAAGTTTCACAAAAAATCATCCGATGAGCAACATTCTGTTTTTCCCTGAGTTTTCCGATCCAGTGGAGTGGTTTCAAGATCCTAAAATATCTCTCTACTCCTGTATTACTATCTCCTACTGGGGATCAAAGTTTTTCCTCTTTCCAGTAGGACCACTAGAACTCTGTTCTGCTGACTTTCCCTCTTTTTCCATCTTCTCTGATTTCTTTTTCTCAAGAGCCGCTTCAGATTCAATTCTTTCTAATTCTAATGCTTGAGAAATAAGTTCACAGAAGTTGTTATGTTTGAATCCGACCACTTGAAATCTGATACTAGGCTTCAAGCCGGTTTCAAACCTCTTACATCTCTCCCTACTGGTAGAAACTAGACTTACTGTATAATGGCTCAGGCGGAAAAATTCCCTTTCATATTCAGCCACTGATCTGCTCCCCTGTTTCAGACTTAGGAACTCTTGCAGCTTCTGGTCTACATAAGCATCAGGGACATATTTACTGAATTCCACGAGAAGTCATTCCATGTTAGCATCGCAGTTCTACTGCATGTGGGGAATGGTTTTCCACCGATCATAAGCATCCCCTGTAGCAAAGATACGAGTATTCAAATCTAAGCTCCTGCAATGTAGTTTCTTGAATACCTATCCATCCTTTCTAACCACATTACGCCTCTAGAGGATCTCTGTCCCTTGAACTCTGTAGCCCCATATTTCATCAATTTGTCGTATTGTCTAGCAGAAGACTGTGGTTGTACCACTGGTGTCTGTATTGGGGCTTTAGTAGGCACATTACCAACCATTTGTTGGAACATTGCGATCGTCACGAATTTGAGCGAGCAGAAGCTGCGATCTTGAAAGGGTCTGTTGAACCACTAACATTATGTAGGCTGGGGCATCCCTTGCACCTCAGCCTCAATAGATTGATCGACTGAACGATCACCCTCTTCCATAGTCAATGCGAGGATTTTAGATCTCCTGAACAATAATACAAGGAGATTTCCTCCCGTTAGTGCATATTTATAATGCAATGTACTGTATGTATCAAACAATGATATTGAGCAGTTGTACTGTGAAGAAAGAATATTCAAATAACATGTGAAAACAGAATTTAAAAACTTTGCTCTGATACCACTAAAACATGTCACACCCTACCCCTCTGTAAGGCATAACATGATCCCGTAGTATACCTAATGAATTACCAACTCCGTCTACTGATAACCCATTAAATACACTACAAGGGATTTTAAAAACTTTTCTTACTTCTTTTACAGTGGTGAGCACTATTTACAGGTATTAAAAACCTTTTTGATCTGAAGTGATAGAACTAACACATTTGAATTATTTGGAATTTCTGTAAAAATTTTGGCAGAATGCCATCTGTATTTTGGATAAAACAGTTCTTCAGAAAACCTGTAAAAAGCACTTCAATTATTTTCCAAATCTCAACTCCAACATTTTTCTCAATACAACATATTTCTCAACTCAAATCCATAGAAATTTTTCAAAGTCTGAGATAAGGAAATATAATACAATTTTTACAAGTCAAATAACTCATAATTAATTTACAACTTCAAGGTACAATTTGAATTTACAACTGCTCAAAACCAAAACAAAATATACATACAAAGGAATATACATTCTGATACAAAATGCCAATTGTGATATACTCACTATACCAAAATCTCTCATTGTGGTACTAGCGACCTAGTGCAATACGTCTACTGCGGCAACAATAAAAGCTATCACTGAGACAATGTCTCAGTGGTGCACAACATTAACCAAATACAACTCTAAATCACAATTTAATCAAATAACTAAATAATATTGTTTTGCAAATCAATAACACAATTCGATCAAATAACTGAATAATATCGTTTTGCAAATCAACAACACAATTCGATCAAATAACTGAATAATATCGTTTGCAAATCAATAACACAATTCGATCAAATAATCAAGAATACGATGTTGCCAATCAATATCACAATTTAAGCCATGACACAATTTTTCCATACATGCCGTGTTGTACACCACGACAAGACATACTCACCCCAATAATCGAAATCAATGAGGGAGGAAGCTAGCTATATAATGAGTACTCATCCACACTCACCTCAGACTAGCAAGTCAAAGAGGGAGGAACATAATCATACTCACCCCAGACTGATAAGTCAAAGAGGGAGTAATAATAACACTCACCCCATTAATGGAGGAGGAACATAGTATCAGTGTCATGCCAATTGTGAGTCAAAACAATTCCAAACATTTTATTCAAATGATCGTAAGAATCAATAAATTTCAAAGTTATAATTTCATTCACAAAATGGCAACACAATTG
>NW_026614977.1:0-68174 GCF_030052815.1 Hevea brasiliensis
AAAGCGTGTAAGGGAAAAACAAAAGAAAATCTCTTCTTCTTTCATCTTCCTTGCCACCCCATCTTCCTCCCAAGTTCCTCCATGAGTGGACTTCCATGTAAGCTTACTTTTAAGCTTAGTTTTCTTCACTTAATTCAAATAACTCCATTAAAAACCTCCCTAGAGCTTATTGTTACAACTTGAGAAGAGGATTACAAGAAGAAGGAAGAGTTAAAGATAGGGTTTTGAAGCTTTAACAAAAGGTTAGTATGTTAAATTGTTACTTTTCCATTCAAATGCATGTTTAGGTAATTAAGTGAGCTAATAACTTGATTTAAATGAAACAAATATGGGGAAAGAATTAAATTGAAATTTTGGGCAGCTTGAGAGGAGTGTGGTTTGCATGAATATGATGCAATTGAGTGAGTTTAGAAGCTTTACTTGGTGAAATGATTAACATTAAAATTATTAGTAGTTAAATGCAAGAGTTAGTGAGATTAAGGTTTCAATGCTAGGGTTTATGGACTAAAATTTGGAGAAATGCATAAATGGCATGTTTAACCTATTGTGACATGAAATAATGATCAATTAGGACCAAATAAATTGGATGGGAATGGTGGAAAAATTAGCTAAATTCGTAGGTCAATGGTCATGCTGGCAGCATGACCAAACCACTGAAGGACCAAAACTCAAATTTTACAAGTCCAATTGATATTCCACCAATTGGAGATGAAAATAGACATAAAAGAGCACAATTTTCATTAAGGAACCATGACCAAAAACTGACCAAAACTTGGTGAAACAATTGACCAAAGTGAATTGATTGCAGGCTGCCCTGCACCAAAACTGACCAAATGAACAGTAACTGTTCATTTGGTCATAACTCGAGCTAGGTAGGTCAAATTGACCTGAAATTTTACCAGCAATTAGATATGATATAGACCTAAAACTTTCATGAAGAACACCAACCCAAATTAGGCCATTAACACATTCAAATCATTGAGCAAAGTTAAAATTACTGTACTGAAATTCTGCAGAATTTTCATTGAGCAGCAATGTTTGGAGGGCTATAACTCTCTCTAGAAAACTCGGATTTAGGCGATTCTTGAACCGATGGAAACCTAAGACATAGTACAACATTTCATATGAAGAAAGTGAGACCGAATTATGAACTTAACTTGATCAAACAATTGACCAAATTTGGACCAAAAATCTGCCAGCACCTAAATTGTAGTACGAACAGTGCACGTGAACAGTAAACTTATTTTGGCCATAACTTGAGCTACAAAACTCCGATTGAGGTGATCCAAAAATGAGAATACACTTAAGACAATAAGGAACATTTTCTATGAAGGAAGTTTTGTCAAATTCCAACAGTAGATCGACCAATGGAATAGTGCAACTTCGGAAAACCAAAACCGAAAATTGGCAATTTTGCCAAAATGACCTAAGCTTTAAACAAATGACCAAAACCAACAAGTTTGGTGACCAAAATGTGGTATGTGGGTGAAGTTGGAGTTCCCATACCCATTAAGCCTTAGAAAGTCAATAATTTGACTTGAATAGTGCAGTGAATAGTAACCCGAAACACAAAATTTCGAGAACGTCGAATTTAACACGTTAGAGCTAGCTAAATGTGAAGTTAAGTTTATTTTGGATTTATTTTAAGTTCTAGTACTGAAACATTGTAAAATTGTGTGTTTCAGTTGAAAAGAATATCGGGAAGGAACCCGAGGAACCTAGACGAGGCTAAGGGCGACTTCGTTTGAGGTTTGTGCACAACATATACTTTTATAATCATCTTTTGCATATCGTTTTAAATAATGTGAAATATTGGATTATGACATTCTTATGATGTTGATCTAAATTGTTGAAAGTTATTATGTATATTTGAAAAGAAAATGTTTAGCAAATTGTTAAGATAAGTTTTGAAACCACAGTGTCATGACCACATATTTGAACACCTCACTAGCACGACTAGTGGGGGTAATTAGTTTCGAATTTTGATTGTGCCAGTAGAAGAGGATGTGAATGGATATCCATATATTTGAGCTAGCTAGCCTTGTGATGTGATTTCTCTTTAGCCTCTGGCTATTGAGATTCTATTTGTTTCGAATGGCATGATTTAACTGTGGGTTTTATGAAATGTGTTTTGATACTTTGAAATAAACTTGATTTACATGTAAAATCTTACAATGCATGATTGTATTTAATTTTCATGTTTAATCAAATTTTTGAATGAATGTGCTTTAAGTTTTGCATAAAGATTATTTTAGTATATTGTGCACCACTGAGTCTTAGTACTCAGCGATAGCTTTATTCTTGTCATGCAGATCTGAGAGATTAGAGGAGCAGCAGAAGCATTTGAGGTGTGTGAAGTCATCGGTTTGAAGCCTTGGGTATAATTTATACCCTAAGCGTAAATACTTCTTTTGATGTATATATTGCACATAAATGTATGGACATGTAAAAATGGGTCTTGAGCAGCTTGTACACAAATTTGTATGAAGTTTGTAATAAAGTTTAGTTTGTGTTTCTTTTGATATAAATTTGTAAGGTTATGTATAAATTATTTTGTTTTTAATGAAATATGAATGATATTGATTGTGATATTTTGAGAATTATTGAACTTGTGAATTTTGATAAATTGATTGAGTTTGATTGTGAAACCGAAGTAGTGGTTGAGAAAATCTTTTAGAAGTGCTTTTTACAGGTATTCGAAGAACGGTTTTCTCAAAATACAGAGGAAACTCTGTCAAAATTTTTATCAAATTTGCGGAAAACTAAAATGGCCAAAAATATTAATTAGTTTTAATTTCAACTAAATGTTTTAAATACTCATTAGAAATGCTCACCACTTGTCAAAGATAAGAAAATTGTTTTAAAATCCCTTGTAGGGTACTTAATGAGTTATCGGTAGGTGAAGTTCGGTAGTTCATTAGGTATTCTACGGGATCATGTTATGCCTTACAGAGGGGTAAGGTGTGACAGTATTGGAAAAGGTATGTCGTGAAATTTCAAAATTGAATGAGGTAACATGGTAAAGTAATTGGTCTAGCTAATTTATAAGCATAATACCTATAAACACTGAAATGAAAATTAAAGTTAAGCCTAGTTTTTTTTTTTTTTTTTTTTTTATAAGCTCAAAAAATATTGTTAATAAAAAAATTAATTTATTTTTAAAGCTTATAAACTATTTTGACTATCTTGTAAGTTAAGATAAATGTCATTTTTTATCTATACCATGAGAGAAAATAATTTCTTTGTGAATTATGATCTACTACCAAATAGGGAGCTAGAAAATCAAATTTATAAAATTTTGTGTCTTGTATTATTTGATATTGATCTTTCATGAGCTTCTCGTGTTTTTTGGATCCTATGGTTTATAAGGTGTTTTTTTTCAAAAAAATACACAGATTTCATTATGATTTTAGCTTCTTGGCGCTCAGTGTGATGTAGTGATACGGTTTTATTTGATTTAACAATAAAAAAAAATGAATAAATCAAATTTTTTTAATAGATTAAAATCAAACCAAATCAAATTAAGAAAAATCAAATTGCACCAAACTAAACTAGCCAAAATATTCAGCAAATCAAACTGAATCGATTCGATTTATTTTGATTCAATTCGATATAAACTTCATCTTTGGCATGTCTTTGTAAACTTATTTTGGACTCATTTCAAGCTAATCTCAATTATATTTTTTATATTTAACTCAAATTTTAGATCTAATAATAATTAATTAAAAAATAAATTATTTGATTCAATTTTTTTCTCAGAAAATCAAACCAAATTAAATAAATTAAATTTCTTAAAATTAAATCAAATTTAATTAGTGAAAACTAATTAAATATTTTAATTAAATCAGTTTGATACATTTCTTTTTGATTTGAATCAAATTATGCTCACCTCAATCTGGGCTACTTATATACTGTGAAGCATGTTTAATATAATTATATTAAATATAATTAAATTATTATAATTAAAAATATATTGAATTAAAATAAATTAGTTAATTATATACAATCTTCAAATTAATAAACAAAAAAGTAAAGATAATTAATTAACCAAATTTAATTCGATAAGGAAATGGAATTAATTTTAGAACTTTTAAGTGACATTTAATGTGAAATTTAGGACATTAATGTTAAATTTAGGACAGCCACTTTAATACTCATACTCAAATTAACTTTAGTACAGCTGATAGTTGATATACACTAAAATAGGTGAACTAGAGTGTTTGATAAATTTTTAAAAAATAGAATTTATAGCTAATTAGTAACTGATATGATACCCATCAGCAGCAGTTTGTATTAGCTTTATTTTTAAAGTTGTTTCTCATTAACTCATAGCTTATTTTATTTTATTTTATTTTTTATTCAGATCATATTATTTTTTATTTAATTTAAAAATTAATATTATTAATACTTTTATTTTTTTATTTATAATCTTGACATCTTAATTAGCGCAACTTTATTAAAATATATTTTATTAATAACGTAAAATATAAAATACTTATTTATTATGAAAAATACATTTTTTACATATGAAAATTTAAAATTAGCTATAAGTTTTTTATCAATAATAATAATTACTTTATTATTTTATAATTACAATTTTAAAGCCATTTAATTGTTTTTTAAGGAATTTAATTATTTTCTTAGTTTAATAATAAAATAAGTAATATAATATAATAAATCAATAATTATATATTTATTTTCATAATAAAATAAATGATATAACATATTAAATTGATAATTATATATTTATTTTAATAATATAATAAATGACATAATATATTAAATTAAAAATTATATACTTAATTTAATTAAAAAATAAATAATATAATATAGTAAATCTATAATTTTATTTTTATTTTAATAATAAAATAAATTATATAATATATGTCCTTATTAGTTATTTTACATATCAACAGTAACCGCTAAATATAATTTTATAAAACACTTAATAAAAATCAATTATTATCTATTACTAGCTGTTAACTATCAACTAATTATAACAATTATGAACTAAAAGTATGCTATTAATGCTAAATGACTATATATGGGCTGATGGTAACCTATTGAGGTAGGTGGTTTAACGTTACCCAAATCTCATAGTCTCCGGCCTCAACATAGGGTCTGATATTCTAGGCAAAAGTATCGCAAAATTGGTAAATGAAACTTATCCAACTGCTTTA
Organism: Hevea brasiliensis; assembly: GCF_030052815.1. Lineage (NCBI taxonomy): Eukaryota > Viridiplantae > Streptophyta > Magnoliopsida > Malpighiales > Euphorbiaceae > Hevea > Hevea brasiliensis. The sequence goes on from NW_026614977.1 coordinate 5,181, forward strand.
CCAAGCCATAGTCATTTCAAGGCATTATGCACCCGAATCAGACCATTAATCACCCGTGCCACTATATCAAGCCGTTCACAAGCAGTTCATGGACTCGGATTCCTTTGAGCGAGCCATGAACTCGGAACCCTCTTTATGAGTGGATGCCTCAAAGATGAGCCGTATAGCTCGAATTTTGGACCTTTGGCTGGGACTCTGGGATGTTATATATCAATACATATTTTTCTTGATAACCTAATCATATAATTGAATTGTCGTTGTTTATACTAACCTTTCAAATGTTCTTCCATAAATCTGTTACCACGAGAAAAAAAAAAAAACTGCAAAAGTGTCAACATTTTCTTCTGAATAAACTGCAAAGGCATAATTTTTGTTTAAAAAAAAATTTAATATTAGTATAAGCAACTGTGTTGGACTCTTAATTTGTATTCTCGCAAATTAAAAAATAAAATAAAATACGTATAAGAATGATAAAAATAATCCAATAACATATGAAAAATATATTAGTTTTTAATAATTTAGCATGTTTCCGTTATTCATATTTTTATATACGGTAATGTGCATTACATGTGTATTAAATAAAAAAAATGAAATATAAGATTAGACTATATATATAATTCATTATTTTAAATACACTATAAACGTGATCTATTTAGTTATATATAAATATATAATTAATTATGTTAAAATTACATAATATATCCAAAAATTTATGAAATAAACACGTATAAATTTAATTTTAATTTTAGTTCTTTTATTCTATAAGATTTGGTACGGTTTGATATATTATGGTTCCAAGTTTACTTACTGATAAAGGACCATAATTTTGTCAAAGCAATGAAATAAATTTAACCCGATGCATTTCGATTTTTATAATATCAATTTTTTGAATTCAATTCTTATCGATTTTGTTGGATCTAGGGGCCTTAATTCATGTTTTGATGATAATAAACAATTAGAGTGCTACTAATTTACCTTGAAAGTGTTCATGTTAAGATAGTAGATCTCAAATATAAAATTATGAAATTACTTCAAAATCAAGATTAATTAAATGAGAACAAGGAATCGAAGCAAAGATCATGGAAGACTACAATGTAATTTTTTGTTTTCTTTATACCTTGTGAATCTAAATTAATTGATTGTGTTGGCTCAAGTCTAGGTATTTTTAAAACTTTTTTAGTGTTTTGTTTTTACCTAATTCTTTACCAAAGGGAAGTGAATGAAATTTTCAATTTTTGAGAAATGTAAAATTAGTTTTTGAAAATGTCTTTCATAGAAAATTTATTGAATTAGCTTTCAAACGGTTCCAACAGATTGAAAATTTGATTTTGGGATAAAAAGTTAAGCGACTTTTAAGCTTTTTGGTTTTCAATCCAATGGGGACTTCGGCAATTGAAATCATATTTTCAAACTTAAGTTTTTGTCTCCCCAACTTTCAATAGCCAAAGTAAGAAACTTTGACAGCCGAACTTGAATTTTTGCAACTCGAAATAAAGGGGTTTAAGTGGTTGAATGGCTATTTTTGCATTTAATACACCCCAATGGTCATTTTCTTACTAATACTATAAATAAGGACTATTTATGACTAGAAGGAAGTTACAACAACTTAGCATTTGAGAATTTATTGAGTTTTAAAGCATTTCCTTACTTTCTCTCTCTAGAACTTGAACTTCTACATTTAATTCTTGAGAGCTTATTTGTTGAGCTATAATTTGTGAGTTCTAGAGTAAGTTTGAAGTTGTTGAGTGTATTTATTGTAACTAGAGTGTGCTAGAGCATTAAGTTGCTCTTATGAGAAAAATGACTTGTAAAAGAGTAAGAATTTGCTTTTCTAGTTTTGTAACGGGTTTGTTCTTCACCTAAAGAAATTTTAGTAGAGTTAACTCTTAATGAGGGCCTTAAGGAGAGGACATAGGATTGGGATAACCGAGCCTCTATAAATTGATTGTGCCTTCATTCTTCCTCCACGTTTCTTTGTGTTTACTTTTCACCAATTTCTCCTAGCCTCCAAAAATTTTAATTAGAACCCAATGCACCACTAATCTTGGGTTGCTGCAAGGGACAACAAGTGGCATCAGAGCTAATCTCCATTCAACAAAGATTTAATCATCTTAAAACAAAGATCAATGGCAACCCTCAATGCATAAGAAGGCCAATCAGCAGTAAAACCTCCTTTCTTCAATGGTAATGATTTTCTTTATTGGAAGAATAAGATGTATTACTTTCTCAAATTAGAAGGAGTTAATTTATGGGATGTTGCTGAGAATGGACCATTCACCCCAACCAAAGTAGTAAAAGCTATACATGTGGCAAAACTAAAGGGTGAATGGAGTGAGCAATAGAAGAGAAGAGTAGCTTTAAATGACGAAGCAATTCATGTTTTATTTTGTGCTCTTAGCAGAAGTGAGTACAACAAAGTATGTATGAAGTATACAAAGGAGATCATGAGGGCACTAGTCAAGTAAAGGAGAATAAGATGGGTTCCCTAATCTATCAATTTGAGTTGTTCAAGATGAAATCAGATAAGACTATAAGTTAAATGTATGATAGATTTATGGAGATCATTAGAGGAATCAAATCTCTTAGGAAGATATTCATAAATGAAGAGTTAGTAAAGAAGATTCTAAGAAGTCTTCCTAAGGAGTGGGTACCAAAATCACTCAAGGATTCTAAACTTCAGCAAGGTATAACTTGATGAACTTTTAGAAAATCTCATTGACTATGAAATGACTCTCAAAAGAGAATGAGTGGAGGAAACAAGCAAAGCTAACAAGAATATTGCTTTTAAGGTGTCTTCTAAAAACTCAAGTGATGAAGATGAAGAGTTTAATGTGGAAGAGTTGGCTTTAGTAACAAGAAGAATAAGGCAGATGCTCTTCCAAAACAATAAGTTCATTCCAAAAAGAAACTTCAAGAAGGATAAAGGTGAGAGTAGCAAAAAGGATCCCATCATATGCTATGAATGCAATAAGCTAAATCACATTAGAATGGAGTGTCCCAAGTTTAAAAAGCCTTCTAAGAAGTTCAAGAAGAAGGAACTCAAAGTAATTTAGGATGAATCTAGTGACTTTAAAGATGAGGAGAGTGGAGATTAAGTTATTAACATATGCTTCAGGCAATGGAGGAAAGCTTCAATGAGATAACTCTAAGTCATGATGTTATTGAATTTTCTTATGATCAACTTGTTAATGCTCTTAAAGATATGAATGATGAACTAGAGTTGAGTTATAAGAAAAATAAGCTCTTAAAGAGTGAACTAGTTAGCTTGAGGTAGGAGAGTAAGACCTCATCTAAGGATTCTAGACCTTTAGATAATAATATGCAAAAATCCTTAAATGAGCTCTCACTAGAAAATGAGAAGTTGCAAAATAAAATACTTGAGTTAAAGACATCTCTTTCCAAATTTGCTAAAGGGAAGGACAAACTTGATGCCATTTTGGACTCTTCCCCTAACGTCAAGTATGGACTTGGCTATAGCAAATATGCACAAGCACCTCCTTCCAAAACCATATTTGTTGAAGCTACTTGTTCTAGTTAGCCTAGCCCGAAGAGACTAGCCCAAAGGTGTCCAATCCAAAGAGACAAGAGCTAAAGGCACCTAATAGCAATGAACCTAGAAAGACTCCACATAGTTAACATGTTCCTAGATAAAATGTTAATAGGGCATCTACATTTAGGAAATTTACATCTAGGCAAAACTCCTATAAGGGATATGCTACTAGGCCTCACAACATTCATCATACTCATAATGCCTCATGCTCACATGCACATGGTGGACACAAAAAGAATGGTCATGTAACACCCTACCCCTCCGTAAGATGTAACATGATCCCGTAGTATACCTAAGAAATTACCGTACTTCACCTACCGATAATCAAATAATTTACTATGAGGGATTTTGACAGAACAATTTCGTTTTTAAGTCGACCATGGTGATAAAAATTTATCTTGAGTGTTTTTAACTCAAGGATGTATCCTAAAATTTATTTAGTAATAATTAGGCATTTTTAAAATTTTGCAAAAAATTTGCGTGGTTACGGCTAAAACTAGATAAAAACAGTTCTTCCAATTTACCTGCAAAAGCAATTTACAAAAATCTCCCAATCCAATCTCAACAATTAATAAATCATTTCTAGTAATCAACTCAATTCATTTTCAACAAAACTCACCGTAAAGGAAACATTTCATTAATTATAAAATTTAAAAAGAAATTTAAGTACTGCACTCATTGGGGTAATACAATTTGTCTCAAAAAAATATACAAGTAAATAAAATTTTCAGACTATATTACAATTATCTGTATTTGATTACATCCTAAAATAATATTACAAGAGTTTTTGTACAACTGCTCAAAAGTACTTATATACACATAATTACATACTTACATCAAAATTTAACATCTAGAGATATACCTATACTATACCCAAAATAATCCCAGTCTATCTTCAAGTCGCAGCCTCAAGTGATCTCACTCAACTGCTCTATCCTTTCTTTCACCTGCGACAGCATATAAAGCTATCACTGAGCGGTGAACTCAGTGGTGCACAACAAATAAATCAAAATTTAATACAAAATATACTTTGACAACCCATAGCCAAAAGGCTCAAAATATCAATTTCTTCAAAACCCATAAAATTAAAATTGATAGTTCCAGTCATACAATTTATTTGATAAATAGTGTTTGATCGAGTAATAACAATTCATCCAATTCATAATAAAGCAATTGAAATATTTATATTTTTCTTGAACCATGAATCAATATATCATTTTTCAACCACTAACAAATATTTGTTTCGATCACATTTTATCAATTTTGCATAATTTAAGGATGTTGAAAACATTCACACAGCTTAGAGCATGACACTGAAATAATGTCGGGTTGTACACCATGATAAAGCCAATTCATCCCAATAGCCAAAGGCTAATGAGGAATACCAAGGCTAGCTAGCACAGTATATGAGTACTCATTCAATTCTTCCTCAACTGGCACACACCTCAACAGTTCAACCAAAGAGGGGATTCAATTCATCCCATTAGACAAGCTAATAAAAAATTCAATCACATTGTCTTCCCAACTATGGTTTCAAATCATATTCAAAACAATTGATATTCTCAAAAAGTATTTACAAATCACTAAACATGTTTAATCATTGTAAATTCATGCACATGATTGACAATACCTCAAATGTACAATTCACAATTTATAATTCTCAAACCATGCACTAAATCCTTAAATGCATAAGAGAAAACATAATTAAATCATATAAAGTCATTCAAAACCCATTATAAATTTAAAACATAGAAAATAAGCTAATTGTGCATAAACCTTTTATAAGTTGCCTCTTGGCCTTGACTCACTTTCTCTTTGTCCTTTCCAGTGCCTTTTTCTACTGAAACGCACAATTTAAAGTGTTTCAGTACTCATTTAAATTATTTCTAATAAGAAATTCCAATAATTAAATTTTTATTAGTTACTATTCATTTCACTAATCAACCAAAATATTGACTTTTCATACTCAATAGGTAAGTTGGTTTTTATATCACTAACATGTTACATTAGTCTTCTTTAATTTCCTTTTTGAATCACTCCATTTGGAGTTGTATAACTCAAGTTATGGCCAAATAACCATAACTAGGTCAATTCTGATTTTTGATTTCCTTACTAGGCAGTTTTGGTATGGAAGTTAGCCAATTTATTTGGATAGCTTGTAGTAACATTTAGGCTTAGCATTCTTCATAGGATTTGTTGTCCTATGTCTTAAGGTCACTCGGAAATTTTAGTTGCAATTTTTCAAGTCTTGTAGGGTTAATTATAGCCATATTACTAGACTGGACTCAAGTGTCTTATAGCAATAGAATTCCAATGAGGTCAGTAGATTTGACCCAATGTTTAAGCTTCTTATATTCATAAGTTAAGGAAGATGTCTAAAACAAGGTTGAAGGTCTGTTTCTTAGCTTTCCAGAATGGTATGGCTCATTTCAATTGAAATTCTCTAGTGGAAGATATGCTTAAAAGACTGTTCTAGATTCATTGGTCACTTATGCATTTTCTAGAATTAGTATGCTGGCTTAACCTAATTAATTGACCTAGTTCCCTTGATTTCTGGGTTTTGGTCCAATTACCAATAGTGTAGGTCTATGTCTTATTGAAATTTTAGCACTATTTTCAAGTCATTTGGAGTTCTATAGACCAAGTTATGGTCTTTTTATCAAAGCTGGACAGATTGCCTTTGTTTGGCAAATTTTGGTCATTTTCAATTCAGGACAGATTTGGTACTTTAAATTGGGCAAGTAATTTGACTTGGTTAATGACATTTCTGGGCTCTGTGATCTTCATAAAAGTTATAGCCCTATGTCTAAGCTTTCCAATCGTATAAATTTCAGGTCATTTGGACCTGTCTACAGTGAGTTATAGCCAATTGATTGAATACTGTTCATATGGTCAAAAATTCTAGGTTTCATATTGCCAATTCAGATTAGGTCACTAAAGTGGTCATTTTCTAGATAGAATTTTAGCAAGGTTTCTACATGAAAGTTGGTCCACTATGGGACTAGTTTATCTCTAATTGGCCTTATACCAATTGGAGTCACACAAATTAGGTTATGGCTCAATTTATACACTGCCCTTAATAATTACACAACCTGCACAAAAATTGCACTTCCAATTTTCAATCCTCCTTCTCCCAACTACAATTCTGCATTCATGGTACTTCTAATATCATTCATCAAATCTCAATTCAATCAATTTCTAGCAGTGTATACAAGTCTCCAATAATCAAATTGAAACCCTAATTCACATGGTCAAAGTCAATAATATATACTTAAAAACAATTAGTTAATATATGAAATTTCACCTAGCAACCTACAATACACTTCCACTAATCCATCAACACCATAAATCAACATTGAAATTCATAGAATTATCAATCTTCCAGGTTCATCAAGGCTGCTGAAATTCATCACTTGTCCATAGTCTTCCACAATTATTCAAACCCTACCTTAAAGTATCAATATTAAACATACCCATGAAATAGTTTTGCTAATACATGTAATACTTTAATTAACATCATAAATCACCTCTTTCTGTAACATTCTCCCTGTACGTGTTCTGTATATTATGTTGCTCCAATGGCCTAATATTAGTCCAAGCAAGTCAGGATGTCTGGAACTACACTTCGGTGATAGTGAACAAACAGATAATGATGAAATAAATAGAAAGAAAATACAAGAAAAATTAAAGAAAAATGAAAGAGAGAAAATGAAATTAAGTTAAGCAGTAAACCTGCGATGGGTGACCCTTGCCGGAAGGCCGTTGCCAACCCTAATACCGCAGGGAACCCTCGGAATTATATTTTAAGACATAATTAAAGGTTTATTGAAATGTAATTGACACTAGAAATATCAAAGAAAAATTAATAAATTAGTATAAAGAAAAAACAAAAATCGAGAAACAGACAAAAATCGGTGTTACAAAAAAATTGGGAATACAACCTGAAGAGGGGCATTTTGGTCATTTGACACCTAGAGTTGCCTTTTGACCTCAATGTCCATTAAAAATAAATGATATTACACTTTAGAAATATCATGAAAAATTAAGTTGTGATACATTATGTAAATAGTAAAAAAAGGAGTTAAATATGCAAATAATGAAACTTGAAATAATTAAACATTAAAAATGAGTTTAGTGCTCCACTAACTCTTAATTAGGGAGACATATAGGACCTTGGGACAGCAGATTCCACTTATTATCATCTTCTTCTTCATCAAACTTCATCTTGCCAAAATGGAACCTCCATGAAACCACCATTGCCGCCCATGGATGAAGCTTCCTCTCTCCATCATCAAGCCATCATTTCCACTTGGATCCTTCATTAAAGCTTGCCTACTCACCTTGGGGAAGATATTGGGAACAAAAAGGAAGAGATTTGGTGAAGTTTGAATCAAGCTCCAAAAGTGTAAGTGTCCAAATCTTCTCCCTAGCTTTAGTAAAACTTGTGTTTAGGTTGAGGTGAGTAGTTTGGTGAAGAGAAATGAAAAAAAAAAATAGTGAGATATGAACTTGTCCATTTTTGGCAGCCATGAAGGTTTGTTGTGGTTGAGTTTTTCTTACCTCTAATGGATGAGAATTAAGGTTGATTAACTCAAATAGAAGTTATAGTAGGTTAATGTCCAAGTATGTGCATGCTAATGCTTGAATTAAGGGTTTGACAATGGGACTTTGATGCTTTGGCAAACTGCCATGTTTGGCAGCCTATAATATCATGAATTTGTGTGTGTGAATATGAAATTTATTAATGAAATATGATGGTGTTGAATGGTGGGCAGTTTGTGTAATTGCCATGGAAGTGTATGTCTAATACAAGTGTTGATGTACATTGAATTTGGGTTGAAGTAAATGTTAAACATTAATAGTGTATTGTGTGCATTGAGCACTTGAGTGTTCTACCCAAAATGCTTGCTGGAATTGTGTTGAAAGTGTATAAAAGTGCCATGAATGGATATTGAAGTATTGGAAGGAGGAGGATTGTCAAAATTGGAAGTGTAATTGTCAAATGCAGGTTGTGTGTGTTTGCAGCACCTAAATTAGGTCATAAGTGCAAAACTATGAACCCAATTGGTATGAAGCCAATGGGGGTGAAAATAGACACCAAATAGGCCAACTTTCATGTAGAAATATTGCTAAAATTCTGCTTAGAAACTGACCTTAAAAATGACCAAATCTGAAATGGCAACCTTACAAACCTAGATTTTTGACCATATGAACAGTAGTCATTAGGATGACCATAACTCATTCAAAACAGGTCCAATTGACCTAAAATTGTTACCATGGATAGCTTAGACATAGAGCTACAATTCTTATGAAGACACCAAAGCTCAGAAATGGCCAGAAACAAGTCAAATTGACTGCATAAGTTCGGGTACCAAAACTGCCAGAACTGAATGTGACCTAAAATTGACCAAATTTTGCACTAAAGATACAATATGTCCAGCTTTAGTAAATTGACCATATCTTTGTCTACACAACTCCAAATGACCTAAAATTTATACCGTTGGAAAGCTTAGACATAGAGCTATAACTTTGGTAAAGATCACAGAACCCAGAAATGTCATTTACTAAGTCAAATTGCTTGTAAATTTTGAGGTATCAAAACTGTCCAGAACCATTGCAACCCAAAATTTGATCATATCAACAGTAGTCACTCATACCATAAGTCATTCAAAACAGGTCCAAATGACCTGAAATTTATATTAATGGAAAGATTAGACATAGAGCTACAACTCTTATGAAGACACCAAAGCCCGGAAATGACCAGTACCAAGTCAAATTGATTTCCCAAGTTAGGGTACCAAATCTGCCAGAATTGAACTTGACCTACGAATGACCTAAAGTTGCATTAAAAATGCAAACTGTCCAGCTTTAGAAAATTGACCATATCTTGGTCTATACAACTCAGAATGACATGAAATTAGTGTTAGTAGTATGCCCTAGAGCATATCATTCAGTATGTATCTTGTACATATTTTTATTAATAAAAGGCATTTCCACTTTTTTGTTTACATAACATATTTATGTGTAATAGAAAAGGTCCATTGATATTTTATTAGAAATTCTATTCTTAAGTTGTTAAGAATATGAATGACAGTATTTCTAGTACAAAGTATCATAAATAGGTTCACAATCGAGGATACTTCATAATAAGGACATGACTTATCCAGAAAGATTGTATTCATGTTTGTTTCCAAGTTAATTATATGAGATATAAATAAGATGGAATGGTGAGTCTCATGCCATATAACAAACATGATAGGCACTTATACATGATAAGTAGGCCGAACCAGTGACACTTATGACAAGCACATGGAGTTTACTCTTGTCAATGCATTGTCATAAATCATATCAGTGCATATAATCTTTAGACCTGAGATAGCACAGTTATCTTGTATATAGGTGGTTTGAGTTTGATACTGCTTTCATACTTGTACTGTGTATGGGTATATGGGCATGTGTTGGCTCCTACTAGTTATATATGGAGGTAGATGTTGATTAAGATGGAATCTGTTCCTCTAAGTAAATAGAGATAAAATCCTATGTTCATTTAATTATTCTTGATATTTCAAGATCCTGGCCAGGGCAGATAGATTTATTCAGAAAAGAGTTTCTGATGAGAAAATCTTTTTAATCAAGAACTGGAATTAAAAGAGAACATAATATTCATAGCAAATAGAGTTTGACATAAACCATGACTCCAGCTTGAGTTGGGATTTTGTAACAGAGAGATTCTAGTGCATGGTAACATATGATTATAGGTTCATTTAAGGTAAACCTTATTATTGATTGGGTGGCCATGGCATGCTATGCTAGGTGTTAACCATGGTCTATGAGGTGCATAAAATGATATAGAGAAATCATTTATGGTAAGAAAGAGTTCTGATAATATTAAGAGTTGATATCATATCTCATTGCTAATTAGTGATGAGCCTAGTAAGTCACATACATACACAAGTTATCACCTAATTAAATATGATTTAATTAATTAATTAAAGAGTTTAATTTATTAATTAAATAGCTTTGGTTTGCAATTAGATTGCAAAGTCCCTAGCATGACTTGAAACTAAATCTAGGTTATTGGATGTGTAGTATAAGTTAAATTTATATTTAAAGTATTTAAATATGAATTTAATTAATGAGAAATTAATTAATAGAGATTAATTAATTTATTTATATTTGATATAAATTGACTAGAAGAAGAGAAATAATTATTTTGGGTTGAGAACTCAAAATTAAGACACAAGGGCATTTTGGTCATTTCATAGGGTGACGTGGGACACCATGAGATGGTGACACATGGCATTATACATAAGCTTGCCAAATGTCTTTTAATCATGTAGGATGATTAAAATTAAGATTAAATATAGGTTTGACACTTGGCACAATGTGATTGAGTCAATTAAACCTAGAACCAATCAGAGGGTGACATGTGGCAAGGGTTTAATGTGTTGACCTAGCTATATAAGTGTTGTTATGAAAAGAAAACAACACAACCAGCAGCTATCTTTCTTTGTGCTGCCACCTTGAAGTTCCCCTTCTCTTCTTCTTCATCTCTCACCAATTCTAAGAGATTAGCAAATAATCTCTTGAATTAAAAATGCTAAAAATTGTTTCTAGTGTCCTGTTTACATCTTTAATCTCTTAAAAGGCAAAACTTGATTTTCTAATTAATAGAAAAAGCTTTAGAATCTGTTCAAGGGCTGCCATAGGTGAACTTGGTGTGGACAAGCTAGAGGGACAACATCTGATGTCCAGAAGACGCATCCGAAAGGCGCAAATACACTGCAGTGCATCAAGATGTTAGTGTATTTGTTTTTTTATCTAATCTAGGGTTCTAAAATTAATCTGATTAATTTTAAAATCTTAAATGGAAAATACAGATCCAAAAACATATTAAAAGAGTTTTAATATATTGTTTGTCATTGAAATCAAATAGATGAAAATAAATCTTGCATGATGCATGTGACCCTAAGTGAAAATTTTTATTTTAATAGTATAAACTTTTGCTTTTCATGCTTCCGCTCCTTCAATTAGTATCAGAGCCACTGTATCTGCCATTTAGATTGTTGATTATATGATTTAATTGTGTGTTTTGATCATAAGATGATTTATCCATTGCTGGTTGCAATGGATGTGTGGCGGCATGCTTGATGAACTCCAACATGGTGCACATGGTTTGGGCTTCATGGGTGGTGCAAGGTTTGGCTTTTTAATTCTGCAATTGTTGTATGATCTAAGGCCTATCCTATGACTAATTAAAGTGTTTAATTAGTAGTTTTAATCACACAATTAAATTTTGATTCAAATCAGAATATTAAAAATTGTTTAAATATGATTCAAATCTGAGTTTTAAAAGTTGTTTGAATGTGATTCAAATCTGAATTTTTAAAATTATTTGAATCATATTTAAATCTGATTTTTTAAAGTTGTTTGACTAATATTCATATCTGAATTTTTAAAAATTATTTGAATGTGATTCAAATCTGAATTTTTAAGGTTGTTTGAATGTGATTCAAATCTGAATTTTTAAATTTGTTTGAATGAGATTCAAATCTGAATTTTTAAATTTATTTGAATCATATTCAAATCTGGATTTTTAAATTGAATATAAGATATTCAATTTAATTTTAGTATGTATGTTTTATTTAATTGTTAAATAGTGATATGCATGATGGATGATCATGGACTATAAAAGACCAATGTGATTGGATTTATTTCTTTTATGTTTCTTTGGGTTTGTAAATTAATTGATTTATTTTAATTTATTTTGGGCATATATTATTGAGTTTGTAATAATTTTTGGGTTGTAATTTCATTTATTTAAGTTCTTGTAAATTCGCCTTGATATGCCAAGGATTACTATGTAATATTGGATTGCAAGAAGTTCAAGGAGGTCAAGAGCATTGGTGGGACCAGTGGGAGGAATTCAATATCAAGTGTTGATTATGTACTCCTTCTGTCACACCCTACCCCTCTGTAAGGCATAACATGATCCCGTAGTATACCTAATGAATTATCAACTTGGTCTACTGATAACCCATTAAATACACTATAAGGGATTTTAAAACTTTTCTTACTTCTTTTTACAGTGGTGAGCACTATTTATAAGTGTTAAAAAAATTTTTGAATTGAAGTGAAACAGCTAACACATTTGAATTATTAGTAAAAAATTTGGGCAGAGTGCCATCTGTATTTTGAATAAAATAGTTCTTCAAAAACCTATAAAAAGCACTTCAAATATATTTCTCAATCTCAAACTCCAACATTTAATCAACACAATATGTTTCTCAACTCAAATCCACAATAATTTTTTAATATTTTCAAAGGCTGAGATAAAAGAAATATAGTACAAATTTTACAAGCCAAAATAATTCACAATTTATTTTACAACTTCAATGTACAATTTTAATTTACAACTGCTTAAAACCAAGAACACTATATACATACAGTGAACATACATTACAATACAAAATGTAAAATATGGTATACTCAATATACCCGATGATCTCTCAGTGTAGTACAAGCAGCCTAGTCTGCTGCCCTGTCACTCTGTCTACCTGCGACAGCAATGAAAAACTATCGCTAAGACAATGTCTCAGTGGTGCACAACATTAACCAAATACAACTTTAAATCACAAATCATAAGTCATATAAATAGTGGATACTTAAAACCATAGTTAAATTCAAAGACAGTGAATGTCAATAAGAATTTAAACTCCATTTCACAATATCACAATAAATCTCAATAAATCAAAACATAGTTAAATTCAAAAGACAGTGAATGTCAATAAGAATTTAAACTCCATTTCACAATATCACAATGAATGTAACACCCTAGGCAAATCCCACATCGACAAAACACGGGAGATATGCTGGATTTATAAGTTGATGATTCGTAACCCCTATTGACGCGTTTTAAAACTGTGAGGGCTTCGGCCTAGAGCGGACAATATCACTAGTGGGCCGGGCCATTACATTTGTGGTATCAGAGCTGCTCCGCGTGCAACCTTGAACGATGGTGGGGCAAACCTCAGCGAGGACGCTGAGTCCCATAAGGGGGGTGGATTGTAACACCCTAGGCAAATCCCACATCGAAAAAACACGGGAGAGATCCTGGGTTTATAAGATGGAGGTTCGTAACCCCTATTGACGCGTTTTAAAACCGTGAGGGCTTCAGCCCAGAGCGGACAATATCACTAGTGGGCCGGGCCAGTTGTAACATCCTCCCGATAGCAATTCCGCACAGTCTACTGTTCCGGTGACCAGTGTCGGTCCGGACAGCTAGAACTTCTGAAAAAAATATTTAAACTAAAGTGAGGAACCATAATTAACTCAAATATTGATGAGAAAAATTTAGTAAAAATTTTAGAAATAAAATACAACTAAGTCAAATGGCCAGGTACCCTAGCGAGGGTAACGAGAGGAAGTTGCGGTTCTATAACGAAGAGCCCTAGACTGGGAAAAATGATAAAATAATTTTGGGACTCAGAGAAGGGTCATTGAGGTTCCTATGGCATTAGAATGCCAAGAAAACACCTAGAAAAATTTTTCAATCGATGCAGACGATTTAGACGTTAAGCCAAGCGGAGGGCATTTTGGTCATTTCGCCTTGAGGTGATTTTTGGCCGACTTGTCCAGTTAAGTAAATAATTAATATGACATAAAATATGGAGAAATATTGCTAAAAATTAAATTGAAATGTGGTAGAAAAGAAAAGCAAAGAAAAATCAAAATAATGCAAATAATGACATCACATGATGTCATTTATAAATTACCAACCAATCACAAGCTAATAAGCTTTCTTAAATACTTAAAAGAGAACAATTAAAGACCAAAGGCAAGGAAAAAACCGTGAGCAGCCAGCTTCATCCTCCCAACCAGCGAAAATGTCTTTCTCTCCTCCATAAACATTTTCTTTCATCTCTCTTTCATTCCCATGAATTCTCACCATCAAAACCTAAATTGCCTCCATTAAAAATTGTCTACCTCTTTTGGGGAAGTGTTTGGTTACTAAGAAAAGTTAAGGAAATGAAGGATTGTGAAGGGACAAAAAGCTCATGCAAACGTTAGTGCTTACTTATGCTAATATTCCTTTATTTCCATATTAAGGACTTGAATTTAGTATGAAATTGTAAGTTAAATGGACTAAATTCATGTGTATACATACCATGGATTTCAGCTGCCCTAAGGAAGGAATAGGATTGAGTGTTGATGATGGACTTAGAATGAATTAGAGCTTATGTTTAAAGTGTATAAACACATATATAATGAATGGAAGTGTGTAACTAAGGTGTATGGGTGAATTGCAATGAGAAATTAGGGTTTTAAGGGTGAAAATTGGACTTGGCATTTGAATTGAGTAATGGACATTTTAGTGGTCAATTAGTGACCATTTTAGGTATGTTGACCATGAATTGGACTGAAAAATAGGATTGCAAAGTGAAGATGTAGGCTGCCCTAGGACAGCAGCAGAGGGGCTGAAAATTCAGTCCAATTACACAGCCATAACTTGGGCTGTGTTGGTCCAATTGGTGTTTGTCCAGTTGGACATTAAACTAGGCTTATAATGACATATTTTTGCTGAAGAAACCATGTCCAAAAGACCAAAGCAAGAGGACCAAAACTTGGCCCCAATCCGTATCCCCTGCAACAGCACCTGCAGAAATGACCAAATGAACAGTAACTGTTCATTTGGCCATAACTCACTGTAGATTTGGTCAATTGACCTGAAATTTTTACAGCAACAATTTAAGACATAGACAAACAACTTTCATGAAGAAACGTACCCCAAATTATGACCAGAACCTAACCCAAATGGCAGTCACAGTTACTATTCAAACCTGCAACTCTGCAGATTTTCATTTGAGCAGTAATGTTTGGATGGCTATAACTCTCTCTAGAAAACTCGGATTTAGGCGATTCTTGAACCGATGGAAACCTAAGGCATAGTAGAAAATTTCATATGAAGAAAGTTAGACCAAATTATGAACTTAACTTGATCAAATTACTGACCAAAGTTGGACCAAAATCTGCCAAAACCCAAAAGTGCAGCATGAGCGATTGCGTGAACAGTAAACTTATTTTGGCCATAACTTGAGCTACAAAACTCCAAATGGAGTGATTCAAAAAAAGAAATTCAACTAGACAAAATAAGGAACAACTTTCATGTTTACCATTTCCTCAAATTCCTACTGCAATAGTGCCCAATGGAATAGTAAAGTTGAGTTAGCAAAATTGAAAATTTTGCTTCTCTTGATTTAAGCTTAGAAATGGTATTAATGCTTAATGCCAACAAGTTTTAAATGAAAAATGTGGTATGTTTGAAGTGCCAAAGTCAATGTACATATTTTCTATGCAAAAGTCAACATTTTTGTTGACCAATGAGGTGAATAGTGTCACCAAAACCAAAAATTGGCAATTTTGCCAAAATGACCTAAGCTTTGAGAAAGTGACCAAAACCAACAAGTTTTGAATACAAAATGTGGTATGTTGGGAGTATTAAAACCAATGTACCTATTGTTTATGCAAAAGTCAACATTTTAGTTGACTAATGAAATGAATAGTGACACCAAAACTTGAAATTCAAAATTTGAAATTAGAAATGCATCTAGGGGACTTTAAATTGCAATTGGCAATTAATACTAGCAAATGTAAAACTCAAAATGTGGGATCTTGGTGTAATAAGAATTAATATATCCATTAAGTATAAAAAGGTCAATATTTTGGTTGACTAGTAAGGTGAATAGTAATCAAAATGATTAGTAAATTAAGATGAAGACCTAGAACCAATTCTAAGCTTAAATGCTTAGAATTGTATGACAAATATGGACTATGCATCCTAGTCTAAATTGTTAAAAAGAAATTTAGGCCATAAATTTGAAATCCATGAAATATTCATAGATTACTTGAAACATAAAAGATAAGTCACCTAATTGATGTGATCAATATGAATAACATAATGAATGGACAAATAAACCGTATTAATGTATGAATGAGACATTAGTTCTCATTATTGTAAAGAGGAGAAGTATTTTGAGTACAATGGTATAAAAGGATAATTGATGTGAATTGTGATCATATAAATGATCAAATGAATGTATGAATTATGATTGAAATTTATCATGAAATAATGAAGTCATAAAGCATAATATATTAATATTTTAAAATATTAAATGCCCTAGTATACCTAACAAGATTGGTTTGGATAGTTTGGCATACCAATAGGGTATTGTTTTAGCGATCGCGAAAGGCTTTATGCGTATTCATGGCTTTATGCGTATTCATGGCTTTTATGCCCGTATTCATGGCTTTTATGCCAATTATGTGATATCATGGCTTTTTAGCCATACCGATACATACGTGGTTGGCGTTACCGTCCCATGGTATGACGGCACGAGGCACCGCGGTGTCGGTGCCAATGACCGTTATCGATCGATCGTCTAGTATAGGTTACTTGGGCGATCAATTAAAGTATTATTCAATTCGCAGCTAAGTTAAGTTAAGTATAATGAAAATCGGTACAATTAAATTAAGTATTGAATGAATAAGCAAAAGAGATTAGCAAAAGAAACATAACAAAAATATAAATTGCAGAAACGTACAGACTTGAAATACAATACGTATAGAATAAATTAAATACAATTATATACTGCGAAAAGTTATAAACTAAGCACTTCCAAAGAGGAACAAACTAGTATATAAGATCGTTGATACAAGAAATACCATACCAAATTAAATTGATTCTTGAGTATCTGAATTATCATTTATTTCTTTTTTTACTTGTATATATTTTTTCTAGTTATATTATTGCACCACTAAGCAGAAATGCTTAGCACGATGGAATTGCTTCCTCGCGCAGGTATTGAAGGTAAAACCAGTAGACTGTCGACTGAGATTTTTGGAGCCCAGATCTGCAGAAGTGTCAGAAGAGTTCAAGATTGTCACCTCCTCAGCAATGCATGTAGATAGGGCTCATTTTATACATGTTATGTATATTGTTCATTCCTAGCACATTGTAAATTATTTGTATATCTTGTACAAAATAAACTCATGTAATTAACCTATGAATTATGGAAGCTATTCAAAGTAAGTATTTTAGTATGTGAATTGAATTTGAGTTATAATGAGATTATACTTGTGAATATTGAGATATTGAAAATCTAATGAGATTTCTGAGAAATCTGGATACTGTATTGAGATACATTATGTTTGAAAATTTTTGAGACTATTAAGTTTGAGAAATTGAGTATATATTGAAATTGTCTTTGGCGAGTTCGAAGAATCTGTTAGTCCAAATTACAAATGACACTTTGTCGGATTATCGTTAAAATTTTGAAATTTCCAACTTAGTTAGATTTTGATAAAAGTAAAAATAGCCTAAATCTTCAATAAAGTTTTTGAATAAATAAATCAAGGACTGTAATGAAATCGATAAAATAGAGTGCTCACACCTTGAGTGGCATAACTTGCTACACATCAGTAGTCGGGTAAGGGGTGTCACAATTACATTTGACACCCTAGGCAAATCCCACATAGACAAAACACGGGAGAGATGCTGGGTTTATAAGATGGAGGTTCGTAACCCCTATTGACGCATTTTAAAACCGTGAGGGCTTCAGCCCAGAGTGGACAATATCACTAGTGGGCCGGGCCATTACATTTGTGGTATCAGAGTCGCCTAGCGTGCAACCTTGAACGATGGTGGGGCAAACCTCAGCGAGAACGCTGAGTCCCATAAGGGGGGTGGATTGTAACACCCTAGGCAAATCCCACATCGACAAAACACGGGAGAGATGCTGGGTTTATAAGTTGATGGTTCGTAACCCCTATTGACGCGTTTTAAAACCATGAGGGCTTCGGCTTAGAGCGGACAATATCACTAGTAGGCCGGGCCATTATAAACCCAGCATCTCTCCCGTGTTTTGTCGATGTGGGATTTGCCTAGGGTGTTACAATGAATATCAATAAATTACACACACAGCTTAATCATGTTCCAAGGTCCAATTCATCCCAAAAGCCGATGGCTAATGAGGAATAACATAGCTAGCTAGCAATAATATGAGTACTCATTCTATTCGTCCTCAACAGGCACACACCTCAACACTTCAGCCAGAGAGGGAATTAAATTCGTCCCACTAGACAAGCTAGCGACAAATTCAATCAATATATATGATAGCTATGTTTCAAACCATTTACAATGCTTTTCAATCAATAAGTATCCATCAAATATCATTCAAACAATTTTTCACAATTTAAAACAATAATATACAAATAGTCATAATTTTTTTCAATTGAAAAATTCAAAAGAAATAACTGTTGTGCATAAACCTCTGGTAACTGTCTCTTGGCTCTGATTCAGTGTTTCCTTCCCCTTCCCTGAGTCTTTGCTAACTGAAACACACAATTTGAAGTGTTTCAGTACTCATTTAAACTGTCTCTAAGAATAAAGCTTAATAATTAACTTATTAAATTCTATTATTTTCCTAGTCAATCTAAGATGTTGACCCTTGATGCACTCTCGGTGAATTAGGTTTTAATGTTACCAATATGTCACATTTGTAGCCTTTTAGTATTGGTACTGGTTACCAAATTCATTTCCATGTATATTGCGTTTTATTGCAATTTGTCGGATTCCGGTATACTAATTTGACCTAACCGGATGACCTAGTTTCCTCGGTTTTTGAGTTTCAGTCAAAACTACAAACTTGTAGGTCTATGTCTTATTGCACGCAGGACAAAATTTCAGGTCATTATGAGTTATGTAGACCAAGTTATGGTCAATCTACCAATGCTGGTAAGAATGCATCAAAATGGTAGCTTTAGGTCATTTTTAGGTCACTTTTGGTTCGGCCAATTTTTAGACCTAAACTTGTGCAAGCTATTTGACTTGCTTATGGTCATTTATGGGCTTTAGTGTCTTCATAAGACTTGTAGATATATGTCTCAACTATTCATGGTAAAAATTTCAGGTCAATTGGACCTGTTTTGAATGAGTTATGGCCAAAACACTAACTACTACCCAAATGGTCAATTTTCAGGTTTACAAAGCACTAATCCGGATTTGGTCATTTTTCAAGTCACCTTCTAAGCAGAATTTTGGTAAGCTTCCTTCATAAAAGTTGGCACATTTTGTGCCTAGTTTCACCTCCAATTGGTCTCATACCAATTGGAGTCACACACTTAAGGTTCTAAGCCAAAACACACACTTCCATATTATAATTTGTTTATCCATTACCAATTACGCATCCTATGCTTACCAAGTTCACTCTTCCATGCCAATTCTGGTTTGTACCATAACATTACCACATTTAGCAACTCATTTTTAGTCATTTTGGCAGCTTATAACCATTCTCAATATGCACACTATAACCCAGAATTTTCCAAGTCTAATTACAAAAATTAAACACATGAATGCACCTCATTTACATGTCCAAATTCAAACCTTTATACACACATACATGCTGCCATCCATAACAACATAATTCAACAATATAATTCCATAAACCAAACCATGAAACAACACATTTTGATCTTCTTCATAAGGCTGCCACAAGTTTACACATACCATCAATTTCCACTTTCACTTTTCAAGCTTACAATTCAAACCTTACACATAGAATTCAACTTCAATACAATTAAACATTTAAATCATCATCCAAACCACTATTTACATATAAGAAAAATTTGTTCATGGTGAGTCCTCATGGCTGCCGAAATGTACCCCTCCATTAATTTATCAAACATCAAAAATTCCTCCACAAAATAACTACCCACAGCAACCATTCAAAGTTCAATGAATAAAGATTTGAAAACACTCACTTACCACTTTTGAAGCTTGATCAAAACCTCACTAAAACTTAATTATCTTGCTGCCTATCTATTGCCCAAGTTGTGTAGAACAACTTTAGTGAAGAAATCAAGTGGAAAAGGGGCTCACTTCATGCTTGCATGGAGGTTAGGAAGCTTTGGCCATGGTTGGCCATCCATGGAGGTTTTGATAGTTTTTTTCAATTCGGCAAGGTGAGTGAGGTTGAAGAAGATGAGTGATCTACTGTCCACAATATGTTTAATGGTCCGCTTTAGTGGTGTTAGTGGAGCACTAATAGGATTAAAAACATTTTTTTATGTTAAACTTCCATAATTTAGTTTTTATCCCCCATTTCTTTCATTATTCTTATAATGTGTCACAATTAAATTTTTCATGGCATTTCTAAATTGTAATATCATTTATTTTTAATGGACATTTAGGTCAAAAGACAACTCGGGATGTCAAATGACCACAATGCTCCTGTTCAGGTTGTATTCTCGATTTTTCGATAACACTGAGTTTTATCGTTTTCTCGATTTTTCGTTTTTCTTTGTACTAATTAATTAATTTTTCTTTGATATTTCTAATAATATTTATACTTCAATAGGTCTTTAATTATGTCCTAAAAATATTTTCTAGGGTTCCCCGTGATCCAGGCTAGTCAACGGTCCACGCCACAACTTCCCAGTGCGGTCACCCATCGCTAGGGTTCTCGGCTCGTTTAACTTGGTTACATTTCATTGCTATTATTTTTCCTTTGTTTTTCTTGTATTTTCTTTTCTTGTATTTCATTATTTTATGTCTCCTCGTCCATATCTAAGTATAGTTCTAGGCATCCTAGCTGTCTGGACAACACTGATCACAGGAATAGTAGAACGCACTACCGAACATAGAGGTATTACACCTTCAGCAACTCTTGTAAAATGAATGAATGAAATGCACCTAAGAATGCACTGATTCAATTCTTGTGGCTCAGAATTGAATCCCTTAGAAAGTCCATGATCATACCATATTTATTTATTGCCCATGAATGCATGAGATGTATGTGAAAGTATGCGGTATGTGATATATGCATGCTAAATGAATAATGTGCAAAGTGAGACCTTAATAGTAATTAGGATGACCACAAAATCTTCCAAACAAATAATTAAGTTGGAAATTTTATAATTAAAGTAATTATAACATGGGCCCTCCATTGAGGCAATTATTTTAAGAAATTTTACATACTTGCATAAGATGCAATTAATTTAAGAGATTTTCTTAAGAATAATTGTTAAGCATGAGATGTTGTAAATATGTAAATGGTTTAGTGGCCAATATTGGATGCACCTGAGGACATTAAAATTATTTGCATAATTACTGACTCAATGGGATCAACTTAACTAATGCAAGATAAGTCAATGATGGATGTACCTGAGATTTTGAGCATTAGGGGCTAGGTAAATGATTGAACCTCACATGAGATGTGATGGGCGAGGAGTTGCTCACTTATAGTTTATTGTAATTCCAATAATGGATGTACCTGAGGATGATCAATAGAATTATAAGAATTCAATCACCCACTAAAAATCCATCCAACTAGGATTTTTATTTTCTACTATGGAAGTGTAGGATTCGCTAAGTTAGTGGGAGGACCAATTTGATTAAAAGACTATAATCATTTTGGTTAATTACATGATACATTTACTAATTAATCTGGTTATTTTCTGCAGTTAATTTTCTGATAATAATAAGCACAGAACAACCACCACCATCCAATATCCTTGCAAGCATACTTGATCGCAATAGGTTGACAGGACCTAATCTGTCTGATTGGCTAAGAAATTTGAAACTTGTACTGAACCTCGAACATATAGGATATGTTCTAGATTCAAATTATAACACCCCTATTTGTATAGCTAGGTATATTTCACTGTTCCGGTGACCGGAGTCGGTCCGGACAATTAAGGAGATTAGGACCACACTTAAGACAATTAGAGAAACCGTAAACACAAATAATTAGTAATGTTCAATTAGTTAAGTATAAATAAGAAAAACAAAACATAAGAAGTTAAACGAGCCGAGAGTCACAGCGATGGGTGACCTCCTCGGGAACGACTGCGAAGTCATTTTAAACTCAAATTTCGAACCGTAAAAAGTGACGCTGCGGTCCTTAGGACCCTTATAAACACAGTGGAAAAGAGAAAATCACAAAAAAGAACTGTTAAGCCAGTCAAATAATTAGGTCAGGGAGCCGGAAGAAATATGGAATTAATTGCAAACCGGGATGAACCGGCGAGGGGCAATTTGGTCAATTGACCCCGAGAGCTGACTCCTGACCTAACTGTCAAATAAAATTGGACAAAAGAAAATTTCAGAATCAAGAATTAAATTAAAGAACTAATAGAAAAATAAATAGAAAAAAAAGGAAATGGAAAAATGGAAAAGTCAAAAGGTGATGACATCATGCATGACCTCATGCATGATGCCATAAAGAATATAATTAATTAATTTATTTATTTACATTTTTGGTCTTCCATAAGACTTAAAAATTCATAAAAAAAAAAAAAGAAAATCATTTCTTCTTCTTCAAAAAACGTTTTTATCTCTCTCTCACTTTTCTCTCCCAAGGTTCCTCCATTAACAAGCTTTTAAAGCTTGAAAAACTTAGTTCTTCCCCATAAATTTCAACCCTAAACCCTAAAAAGCTTCCAATCTACACTAGAAAAGAAGATTGAGGGAGAAGAAGAAAGAAGAAAGTGAAAGAATTGGTGGATTGTAAATCAAAGAATTAAGGTTAGTGTTCTTCTTCATTTTCTCTTTGAATCTATGTTTAAGTAGTTAAGTTATGCTTGTAAATAAACTTAAAATGGAAAGAAAATTTGTTGAGGGATTATATAGAATTTTGGACAGCTAGGGTTTGGTTGGACAAAGTATAAATTTATTTGAGCTAAACATGTTGGAAGCTTAATTGAGTTAAGGAAGTATGCTTATAAGTGTTTAATTAGCTAAATGCAACAAATGACATGAATTAGGGTTTTGAACTTAGGGTTTGTGAACCAAAAATGCAAGAAATGAGTAAATGGCATGTTTGACCTATTGTGAACTGAAAAATGGTCAATTGTGACCAAATAAGTTGTGTTTGAATTATTAGAAGTGAAGCCAAATTCGGAGGTTGTATGGTCATGCTGCCAGCAGCATGACCAAGTCAACTTTGAAGGACCAAAACTGAAATTTTACAAGTCCAATTGATATGCCACCAATTGGGGATGAAAATAGACATAAAATGACACAATTTTCATTTAGGAACCATGCCCAAAAACTGACCAAAACCTAGTGAACAAATTGACCAAAGTTAAATAAGAGCGATGCACATCAAGATAAACTGACCAAATGAACAGTAATTGTTCATTTGGTCATAACTCAAGCTACGTAGGTCAAAATGACCTGAAATTTTACCAGTAATTAGATAAGATATAGATCTAAAACTTTTATGAAGAATACCAACCCAAATTATGCCATTAACCTAATCAAATTATTGAGCAAAGTTGAGTTACTGAACCTGCAAAACTGCAGATTTTCATTTAAACAGTAAAGTTCCAATGGCTATAACTCTCTCTAGAAAACTCCGATTTAGGCGATTCTTGAACCGATGGAAATCTAAGACATATTAGAACATTTTGTATGAAGGAAATTAGACCAAATTATGGACTTAACTTGATCAAATTATTGAATGAAGTTGGACCAAAAATCTGCCAGAACCAAAATAGCAGTATAAATAGTGCACGTGAACAGTAACTGTATTTTGGCTATAACTTGAGCTACAAAACTCCAATTGGGATGATCCAAAAATGAGAATACACTTAAGATAATAAGGAACATTTTCTATGAAGGAAGTTTTGTCAAATTCCAACAGTAAAGTAACCAATGGAACAGTACAACCTAAGGCACCAAAACTAAAAATTTGTAACTTTGCCTAAAGGACTTAAGTTTTGAGAAAATGACCAAAACCAACAAGTTTGGTGACCAAAATGTGGTATGTGGGTGAAGTTGGAATTCCCATACCTATTAAGCCTTAGAAAGTCAACAATTTGACTTGAATAGTGTAGTGAATAGTAACCCCGAAATGAAAATTTCTAAGAACGTTAGTTTAAGCATATTTGGGCTAGAATTAAGTATTTATGAATTAATTATTGGATTTATGGTAAGTTATAATACTAAAACACTGTGAAACTGTGTGTTTCAGTGGAAAAGAACACCGGAAAAGGACCCGAGGAATCGAGTCAAAGCCGATAGGCGACTCGCATCAGGTTTGTGCACAAAAATTTATAAATTATAGTTTTTACAATGAAAATTGATTTGTTATACATTGTGAATATGTTTATTTTATTATGAATTTCGAGAATGTTGTGCTACCTATTTTACAATGGAGATTTGAAATGAAGCTTGTTTAATTTTCTACATTGTGAAATTTTTGTGTGAATTATGGGTTTTAAGTACTACAGTGTTGCCACCTGTGAATGAAAATTTGACTTTAGAAATTGATTGTGTTTCGCATAAAATATTTGAATAACTTGATTTAAATTGTTTTAATTCACACTTGGCATGGCAATATTAATATGTTCCTCATCCACTTGTAGGGTGAGTTTGATATTTGATCAGTTTCCTCCCTCTCTGGCTTCTCAGTCCGAGGGGCGAGTTTGGATGAGTACTCATTAGCTAGCTAGCCACCTCCCTCATTGATTTCGATTAGTGGGGGTGTTTTCCTTGTCGTGATGTACACACGGCATGTTCGGAAATTTTGTGTCATGGCCTAAGTTGTGTTATTGTTTGGCAACACTATGTTTATTAAATTGTTTGATCAAGTTGTGCTATATTAAGCTTGAAATTATGATTTGTTATAAATGCAATTTGAGAAAGAAATTGTGAAATGTGATTATGAGATTTTTGAATGATGATTTGTTCATAAATGTCTTATATTATACATTTTATTCTTTATTGTGCACCACTGAGTATTTATATACTCAGCGATAGCTTTAACTTGTCATGAGAAGAGAAAAGGACATAGCAGAGAGTGAGTCACTGATCAAAGAGGAGCACAGTTGAAGAATTTACAGACGGTATTGTCTATACCTGGTAGTTTAGTTTGATGTAAATATGATGGTATGCATATGTATCTCTGTAGTTTGAGCGGTTATGCAGATAAAATTGTAATAATATTATTCTTGAGATTTTGTGTTTGTAAATTTAATAGTGAATGTAAATTAAATATTTAAAATGCAATGTGCATGAGTTATGAAATGTTTTGAGTTATTAATTTTTTATTTGAAATTTGGATTTTGAGTTGAAGTGTTGCCATTGTTGTTGATTTGAAATTTGGTGGTTGCAAATGAAGTTGTGATTGAGAAAAATATTGGGAGTGTTTTTATTTTCAGGTTTTGAAGAACTGTTTTCTCAAAATACAGACACTCTGCAGAAATTTTTGTAAAATTATGGAAATCTTAAATATCTAAAAATTTGATTTATGTTTGGACTTTAAATAAAGGTTTTTAATATTTGAAAAAAAAATTTTACCCACCAATTCCAAAATGAACGAAAATTATTTTAAAATCCCTTGTAGTATATTTAATGGGTTACCGGTAGGTGAAGTACGGTAATTCACTAGGTGTACTACGGGAACATGTTACATCTTACGAGGAGTAGGGTGTGACACAAATGCTCCTGGTCCCTTACCTCCAGAGGCCACTCAAGAGGAACATGAAACTTTGGACAAGTGGAAGGAGCACGATATGAGAGCTAAGTGTTACATGCTTGCTTCCATGAGTAATGAGTTATAGAAGCAGCATGAGAACATGCAGAGTGCGAGTGAGATCCTCCTTCACCTGCAAGAGTTGTATGGTGAGCACAGCAGGAATGCTAGGTATGAGATATCTAGACAGCTGTTTCGCATGAGGATGTCTGAGGGACAGAATGTTGGGGATCATGTCCACAAGATGATTTGGTTGATTGAGCAGTTGGAACATCTTGACTTCAACATGGATTTCCAACTGCAGACGGATTTGATCCTTCAGTCTCTTCCTGAGTCTTTTGGGAATTTTGTGACAAATTTCCATATGACTAAACAGGAATGCACCTTAGCTGGTTTACTCAACATGCTGGTTATTGCCCAAAAGAATATGCCGGGCAATAAAGAAAAAAAGGTAGCTTTGATTGCATTTTCTTCTGCTGGAAAGTCCAACAAGAAGAAGGGCAATAAAAAAAAAAAAAGAAATCTCAGATTCCTGGTCCTTCCAAGAAAATAGCTAAACAGAAAGGGAAGACTAAAGCTGATGGAGGCAAAGGAAAGTGTTTCCACTGCCAGAAGGATGGGCACTGGAAAAGGAACTACCCAGAGTATCTTGCTTCTCTGAAGGACAAGAAGGATACACCTTCGGAAGGTATGTCCATATCTTGTTATTTAGATTCTGATGATACTCATAGTTCATCTACAACTTGGGTTTTAGATACTGGTGCCAGTTCTCACATTTCTAATGATATGCAGGAACTAGTAAATAGTAACAGCTTGCATTCTCGAGATGTTAGACTCCGGACTGGCAATGGCTCAACTGTTGAAGCTTTAGCCATAGGATCTAAATCTTTTTACATGTCTAGACATGTTTTGTGTTTGGATAATATTTTATATGTACCTGATACTTTTAGGAACATCATTTCTATATCTAGTTTTACTAGAAATGGCTATAAATCTCAGTTCATAGATGATGTTTGCAATATTTATTTTGGAAATAAATATGTTAGTTCAGGTTATATGAATGATGGTCTTTATTATTTAGATAATAATGACAAACACAAAATGAATGCAAGTGATCTAAATGAATGCAATACCATGGTGAAAACCAACTCAAGTTTAAAATATATTTGGCACTTAAGTTATGTCATGTTGCAGAAGATAGGATTGCAAAATTGGAGAAAATGGGAATTCTATCCTCATTAGGCTCTCAGCCTACTCCAACTTATGAATCTTGCCTTCAGGACAAAATGACTATATCACCCCTTGTTGGACAAGGGCTAAGGGCTGAAAATATTTTGGAGCTAATACATAGTGATGTATGTGGTCCATTTAAGGAAATGGCTAGAGGTAATTTTCATTACTTTATTACCTTTACTGATGATAAATCAAGGTTTGGGTATTTGTATTTGATGAAATACAAATATGAATCCTTTGGAAAGTTTAAAGAATTTAAATCTGAAGTAGAAAATCAAACAGGAAAGAGTATTAAAGCTCTTCGATCAGATCGTGAAGTTGAATATTTGAGTACTGAATTTGATGAATACTTGAGAGAGCATGGCATTATTTCCCAGCTGACTCCTCTAGGAACACCACAGCTTAATGGTGTATCTGAAAGGAGAAATTATACCCTATTGGATATGGTACGTAGTATGATGAGCTATACTGATATGCCAATCTTCTTTTGGGGATTTGCATTAGAATCAGCTTTGTATATTTTGAATAGGATTCCATCAAAATCAGTTTCTTCCACACCTTATGAGATATGGCATGGAAGAAAACCAAGTCTTAAGCATGTTAAGATTTGGGGTTGTCCAGCTTATATCAAAAAGCTGAACACTGATAAATTGGAAACCATATCAGAAAAGGGTCGATTTGTTGGATGTCCAAAAGATAGTTTTGGATATTATTTTTATTTGCCTACTTCACAAAAGGTTGTGATAAGTAGAAATGCCACATTTCTTGAACAACAGTTTGTTCAAGAATGAGGCAAAGGAAGGCAAATAGAGTTAGAATTGGAGAATTCTGACCAACTAATATATCAGATGGATATAGATCCATCTAGTCAACCTACACCCATTAATAAAACATCTACAGCTATTCCTCGTAGAACAACCAGGTGTATCTCACCCTCCATATGAGATATGGTTTCCTTCATGAAGAAGAACAAGAGTTGTCTACTCATGAAGAAGTAGATCATGGAGATGATCCACTTACATATGAAGAAGCTATATCAGATATAGACTCTTCAAAATGGATTGATGCTATGAAATCCGAAATTGATTCCATGTATAAGAATCAAGTTTGGGATCTTGTTGACCCACCTGAAGGTATTGTACCTATAGGGAACAAATGGGTTTTTTAAGAAGAAAATTGGTTCTTATGAAAAGGTAGAGACCTATAAGGCAAGGCTAGTAGCGAAAGGCTTTCGCCAAAGGCAAGGAATCGACTATTAGGAGACTTTCGCGCCTGTTGCCATACTTAAATCAATTAGGATTCTATTGGCAATAGTTGCATACTATGATTATGAGATTTGGCAAATGGATGTCAAAATAGCTTTTCTCAATGGATACATTGAAGAAAACATTTTCATGGAACAACCTAGGGGTTTTGAATCCCAAGATGGTTCCAAGGTATGCAAGCTAAAGCGATCCATTTATGGGTTGAAGCAAGCTTCGAGGAGTTGGAACATCCGTTTTGATAAAGCCATTAAATCATTTGGTTTTATAAAAAATGAGGATGAGCCATGTGTATATAAGAAGTTTAGTGACAATGTTATCACTTTCCTTGTCTTATATGTGGATGATATACTGTTGATGGGTAATGACACAGGTATGTTGACAACTGTAAAGGTATGGTTGTCAAATACATTCTCCATGAAAGACTTAGGGGAGGCAACCTATATTCTTGGGATTCGCATCTATAGAGATAGAGTGAAAAGAATAATTGATTTATCCCAAAGTCTATACTTGGAAAAGGTATTAAAGAGGTTTAACATGCTTGATTCCAAGAGAGGATTGTTACCAGTGAGACATGGTATCCACCTTTCTAAAGAGATGTCTCCAAAGACACCTGAAGAAAGAGATAAAATGGCCAGGATTCCATATGCTTCGGCTATTGGAAGTTTAATGTATGCAATGTTGTGTACTAGGCCGGATATCACGTATGCTGTTAGTTTGACTAGTAGGTATCAATCCAATCCAGGTTTGGAACACTGGATAGCTGTCAAGAATATCCTTAAGTACTTGAGAAGAACTAAGGATTTGTTCTTGATCTATGGAGGTGGAGACTTGCAATTGGATGGTTATACTGATTCTGATTTCCAATCAGATATCGATGATAGAAAGTCTACCTCTGGGTATGTGTTCATTTGTAATGGAGGTGCAGTCAGTTGGAAGAGTTCCAAACAGAGCACGACTGCAGATTCCACTACCGAGGCTGAGTATATTGCTGCATTAGATGCTGCAAAGGAAGCTATTTGGATAAAGAAGTTCGTGACAGAACTTGCAGTAGTTCCTTCCATTGAGTCAGCAGTTCCACTACACTGTGACAATAATGGAGTAGTCATACAGGCTAAGGAACCAAGGTCTCACAAAAAAACAAACACATAGAAAGGCGCTACCACATTATCAGAGAAATAGTTGGACGAGGCGATGTAGCCATGCAGAAAATAGCATCGGTGAAAATCCGGTGATCCATTCATCGAGCCTATGTCACGGACTCATTGATTGACATCTTGAGAAGATGGGTCTAAGATATTGTAATGAATGGCTCTAGTGCTAGTGGGAGATTGTTAGTAGTATGCCCTAGAGCATATCATTTAGTATGTATCTTGTACATGTTCTTATTAATAAAAAGCATTTCCACTTTTCCGTTTATATAATATATTTATGTGTAATAGAAAAGATCCATTGATATTTTGTTAGAAATTCTATTCTTAAGTTGTTAAGAATATGAGTGACAGTATTTCTAGTACAAAGTATCATAAATAGGTTCACAATCGAGGATAATTCATAATAAGGACATGACTTACCCATAAAGATTGTATTCATGTTTGTTCCCAAGTTATTTATATGAGATATAAATAAGATGGAATGGTGAGTCTCATGCCATATAACAAACATGATAGGCACTTATACATGATAAGTAGGCCGAACCAGTGACACTTATGACAAGCACATGGAGTTTACTCTTGTCAATGTATTGTCATAAATCATATCAGTGCATATAATCTTTAGACCTAAGATAATACAGTTATCTTGTATATAGGTGGTTTGAGTTTGATACTACTTTCATACTTGTACTGTGTATGGGTATATGGGCATGTGTTGGCTCCTACTAGTTATATATGGAGGTAGGTATTGATCAAGATGGAATCTGTTCCTCTAAGTAAATAGAGATAAAATCCTATGTTCATTTAATTGTTCTTAATGTTTCAAGTTCCTGGCCAGGACAGATAGATTTATTCAGAAAAGAGTTTCTGATGAGAAAATCTTTTTAATCAAGAACTGGAATTAAAAGAGAACATAATATTCATAGCAAATGGAGTTTGACATAAACCATGACTCCAACTTGAGTTAGGATTTTGTAACGGAGAGATTCTAGTGCATGGTAACATATGATTATAGGTTCATTTAAGGTAAACCTTATTACTAATTGAGTGGCCTTGGCATGCTATGCTAGGTGTTAACCATGGTCTATGAGGTGCATATAATGATTTAGAGAAATTATTTATGGTAAGAAAGAGTTCTGATGATATTAAGAGTTGATATCATGTCTTATTGCCGATTAGTGATAAGCCTAGTAAATCACACACATACACAAGTTATCACCTAATTAAATATGATTTAATTAATTAATTAAAGAGTTTAATTGATTAATTAAATAAGTTTGGTTTGCAATTAGATTGCAAAGTCCCTAGCATGACTTGAAACCAAATCTAGATTATTGGATGTATAGTATAAGTTAAATTTATATTTAAAGTGTTTAAATATAAATTTAATTAATGAGAAATTAATTAATAAAGATTAATTAATTGATTTATATTTGATATAAATTGATTAGAAGAAGAGAAATAATTATTTTGGGTTGAGAACTCAAAATTAAGACAGGGGCATTTTGGTCATTTCACAGGGTGACATGTGGCACCATGAGATGGTGACACATGGCATTACACATAAGCTTGCCAAATGTCTTTTAATCATGTAAGATGATTAAAATTAAGATTAAATATAGGTTTGACACTTGGCACAATGTGATTGGGTCAATTAAACCTTGAACCATTCAGAGGGTGACATGTGGCGAGGGTTTAATGTGTTGACCTAGCTATATAAGTGTTGTTATGAAAAGAAAACAACACAACTAGTAGCTATCCTCCTTTGTGCCGCCACCTTGAAGTTCCCCTTCTCTTCTTCTTCATCTCTCACCAATTCCAAGAGATTAGCAAACAATCTCTTGAATTAAAAATACTAAAAATTGTTTCTAGTGTCCTGTTTACATCTTTAATCTCTTAAAAGGCAAACTTGATTTTCTAATTAATAAAAAAAGCTTTAGAAGCTGTTCAAGGGCTACCATAGGTGTTCTTGGTGTGGACAAGCTTGAGGGACAACATCTGATGTCCTAAAGACGCATCTGAAAGGCACAAATACACTGCAGTGCGTCAAGAGGTTAGTATATTTGTTCTTGATCTCATCTAGGGTTCTAAAATTAATCAGATTAATTTTTAAAATCTTAAATGGCAAATACAGATCCAAAACATATTAAAAGTGTTTTAATATGTTGTTCATTATTGAAATCAAATAGATAAAAATAAATCTTGCATGATGCATGTGACCCTAGGTGAAAAATTTTTTGAATTCAATGGTATAAACTTGTGTTTTTCATGCTTCCGCTGCTTCAATCAGTGGCAAAAATTCAATAAGACATAGATATATAAATTTGCTTCTTTGACCAGAATCTAAAAACTAAGGGAAAAAGGATATTTAGCTAGATTAATCCAGCATACCAAAACTGAAAAATTGACAATACTCTACAATAAAGCCTAGAAATAAATTGACAATAAATGTCAACTTGTGAGAAATGTACAAGTACTATATTGGCATTATATTGAAATGCAAATTGTGACATGTTGATACTAAAATCAACTTATCCATGATATATAAAAAGGTCAACTTGTTCGTTGACCAGTGAAAGGCATAAAGACGTATAAACCCTAAGAATAAAGAATTAATTATGTAATCTTGTAATATGCCCTAGTTTGCCTAGTTGACTAGTTTGGATAGGTTGGCATGCCAATAGGGTTCTGATAGCTGTTTTGTAAATGGCTTCACACCACACTATGTTTTATGGCTAATTATGCCACATTATGATTTTAATAGCCTATGGCTACACGGATTATGTTATGATACTCGGCTTATTGCCTAATTGTTTATATGGCTTTTTAGCCCCACTGTTTGCACACCGGGAGATACTTTGTGATCGATGGTGTAACGGCCTGAGGTACTAGGTACCCAGTGCTAGTTTATCTATTGTTTGCACATCGGGAGATACTTTGTGATCGATGGTGTGACAGCCTGAGGTACTAGGTACCTAGTGCTAGTATATCCGTTTATCCAGTCTGGTCAGTGTAGGCTACACGGGCAGTTAATTTAAGTGTTATTAAATTTAGACCGTTAAACTAAGTGTATTGACATGCAGTACAACTAAATTAAGTATAAAAAAAAATGTTCAATAAAAACATGAAAAGCTTTAGATGAACTATCTTATTAAAGATTTCTGAATAATTAGTCTGCAAAGACTATAAGCATCGAAAATAATAAATAATTAATTTATTTTAGTTTAGTTTATTTCTCTTTATATTTGGCACCACTAAGCAAAATTGCTTAGCGCGTTACTTTTGTAACACGTAGGTATTAGAGACACAGTTGGGGAGCCCAGCAGACCTACGACCAAGTGGGACATCAGATCTGCACAGGAGTCCAGAGTCATCTGCACTGCATTGCATGCATGGTAGAACTTAGGATATCTTATATTTTGTAATTCTGTTGTATTTTATTATGAAAGCTCTAAAGTTTGTAATATTTTGTATATATTAAATAACATGGAGATTTTCTGGATATGTTTGAATTATTATGGACTGTATTATGGAACTCTTTAATTACTGTGAAAGTCTATTGACTTTACTGAGAAATTGAGACAGTGAATGAAATTATGACTTTGAAAATACTATATTGAGACTGTTTTTAACAGGTGCAGAAGGACTGTTTGTCTAATTTACAGACAGCACTTTACCGGATTTTTGTTAAAAATTTTTGCAACACTCAGTTTTATCAAAACATAAAATAATAAACAATCATGATATAAATTTCACACAACGGTTTCCTTAACTAAATTGAGTAGTCAAAAAATAAGATAATTACATACTAGGTGCTCCGGCACGCTGTGTGGCACACCTTACTCGGCTACACTGTAGACGGGTGAGGGGTGTTACACTTTTACACATGAATTAATAAATCTCTCACTTCTTCCATGGTTGCCGAAATTGGACCCATCAAATACACTTCCAATTCTTCAAACTTCTCAACCATTCAACTCACCATAACATCAATTCAAAGTTTAACTAAGCAAGGGAGGAAAAATGGACACTTACCTTTTTTGGGCTTGCTAAAAACCTCACCAAATCTCTTCGTTTTCGCTCCCTATAAGCTTCCCAAGAAGTAAGGATCAACTTTAATGAAGACACTTGCAAGAATCATGGCTTGGTCATGGAGGAAATAGAGCTCTTATATGGTGTGGCCATGGAGAATTTGGGAAGAACTTGATTTCGGCAATGAGAGTGAGGTTGAAGGAGATGAGTGACATGGCTGTCCTCTTGTCCTCATATGCCTTAAATAGCTCCACTAACCCTCCACTAACCTTAGTTTAAACATTATAATAATTAAAGTTTAATTAATTCTAATTACACCCTCATTTTTCTCTATTTACATTATGTATAATTTCATATCTAATTTCATTTTTCATGTGATTTTCAAAATTTAATACCACTTATTTTTAATGGACATTTAGGTCAAAAATCAACACTAGGTGTCAAATGACCAAAATGCCCCTCTTCGGATTGTATTTCAAATTTTTCTGTAATACCGATTTAATTCTGAATTCGTCAATTTCTTTAATTTTCGTTTTTGTTTGTACCGATTCACTAAACTTTCTTTGACATTTTCAATGTCATATATACCTCAATAGACTTTTAATTATGTCCTGAAAATTATTTTTCGAGGTTCCCCGCAGCCCTGGGGTTGTCAACTGTCTACGTGGTGACTTCCCGGTGCGGTCACCCATCGCTACGGTTTTAGCTCATTTAACCTAATTGCATTTCATCTCTTTTATTTTTCCTTAATTTTTCTTGTATTTTCTTATCATGTATTCCATCATTTTATGTCTCCTCACTATCATTTAAGTGTAGTTCTAGACATCCTAGCTGTCCAGACAAACACCAGTCACCGGAACAGTAGAATGCATAGACTACTTAATATAGGGGTGTTACAAGTCACATGAGACCATGTGCACACACTTATGCATATAGACCAAGAACAAGAAGGTCCAATGGTCATTATCACTATTATGGCAAGTTTGGTCACACCAACTATAGGTGTGCTGGTAGGAAAGTTCATCTTAGATATAATAAAATGTTTGACTTTAATAATGATGGAAATACTAACCCCTAAGGACCCAAGTACATTTGAGTACCTAAAGTTGTTTAAATTTTTTTATGTAGATGTGCTTGAAATCCTCAAAGCTTGAGAGTAAATGGTATTTAGATAGTGGATGTTCAAGGCACATGACCAAAAATGCCAACCTCTTCATTTCTCTTAAGAAAAAGGATGGAAATGGGCAAGTGAACTTTAATGATAATGGCAAAGGTAAAATTATGGGGATAGGTAAGATTCATAAGGAAAAGTCTTCTATCCTTGACAAAGTTCTTTTAGTTCATGGTTTAAAGCATAATTTTCTTAGCGTTAGTCAATTATGTGATAAGAGTTATAGAGTTATCTTTGAACCAAAGTCTTGCTTTATTTATAGAATGTGCAATAATAAAGTATTGTTTGTTGGTGAAAGAGTTAAGAATATTTATGTTATTGATTTACATGCTATGTCTAACAAAGATGTCAAGTGTTTTATGCCTATTAGTGATGACTCTTGGACTTGGCATAGAAGGCTTGCACATGTTATCATAGAGCTTCTTACAAACTTCAACAAGGATGAGCTAATTGATGGGCTTCCAAAGATGAAGTTTTAAAAAGACAAAGTGTGTGATGCATGCTAAATGGGTAAGCAAGTTAAGAGTTCATTCAATTTAAAGGTAGCTATTTCTAAACCCCTTCAATTGTTACATATGAACTGTTTGGTCCTAGTAGAGTAGCTAGCTTAAGTGGCACACATTATGCATTTGTAATTATTTGAGGACTACTCTAGGTATACTTGGATTACATTCCTCTCTCATAAGGATGAATGTTTTAATATTTTTGAAAGATTTTCAATAAGCATTCAAAATTAAAAAGGTTTTCAAATTTCTTCTATTATGAGTGTCATGGCAGAGAATTTGACAATGAAAGATTTGAAAAATATTATGATTCACTAGGGATCACTCATAATTTTTCATCTCCTAGGATTTGCCAACAAAATGGTGTTATTAAAAGAAAAAATAGAACTCTTGTAGATATAGGGAGGAATATGTTAAATGAATATAACTTTCCTACTTATTTTTAGGCAGAAACCATTAATATGGCTTATTATATTTCAAATAAAATTTTGATTAGACCTATTTCAAAGAAAACTCCCTATGAGCTTCGAAATGACAAGAAACCTAATGTAAGCTATTTTTGAGTTTTTAGTTATAAGTGTTTCATTTTAAATATTAAGTATAAGTTGGATAAATTTGGCTCCAAAACTGATGATGGTATCTTCTTGGGCTACTCTACATCTAGTAAAGTATATAGAGTATTCAATAAGATAACATTAGTTATTGAGGAGTCAATGCATATTGTATTTGATGAAGTTAATCCCTTTGGTCCTAGAAAAGATATTTCTTGTGATAATGATATTATAAGTAACCTTGATGAGTTGACCCTTGGAGATGCTCAATCTAGTGGTGTGACACCCCTTACCCGTCTTTAGTGTAGCCGAACAAGATATGTCACGCAGTGTACCGGAACACTCTATTTTAATTCAATCATTTTTTTTATTCTTCCTAATTTATTTTTTTCATAATTATGAAGTAAATTATAATTCATTTAAGTGATTTATTAAAATTATAATTTATTTGAGGTTCCAAAAATTTTATAGAAAATCCGACAGAGTACCAGCTAAAAATGGAGAAAACAGTTCTTTGGAACCTGTGAAAAACACTTCCAATAATCATTTCCAATCATTCTCAAACTCCAATAACCATCAACATGATCTCAATATTAGCAATCATTTCAAGTTCTCAACATTAATCCACAATTTCATTCAAATTCAAAATCAACTAAAATTTCATGAAGATAATCTCAAATTATATTAATTAACAAAATTTTTCAAAATATGTATATCAACATATGGTTACATAAATTTACTATTTACATGAATTCATAATTTACAAATCACAAACTACTACCTATTACAAAATGCAAAAACATAATTTCAAAAGGGACCTAAAGGTCCTACCACTGATGCACTGTAGATGAGAGGTGACTCTGACTCTAGGCAGATCTGTGACCTCACCCAGTCTGTGGTCTGTTGGGCTCTCTGTCTGTCTCTCTAGAACCTACGCGTGGCAAAAAGTGACGCGCTAAGCAATAATGCTTAGTGGTGCCAACAATAAAATAAAAAGAACTAATAAAAAAATAAATATGCAGTGAGTGTATTGATGTCTCATGCAGACAAATTTTTTATAATTATTGGTAATCTTATTTATTTGGTACTTGTTATATTCATTATTTCATCAAATTTATGAACTTTCATTTTTAGTTGCCCAAGTAACCTATACTAGATGACCGGACTGGATAAACGGGTAAACTGGCACTGGGTATCAAGTACCTCAGGCTGTCACACCATCAGTCACATATGTGTCTCCCGGTGTGCAACATAACAGCTAATAAGCTGTAATAACATTAGGCACAAGGCCAAGTCTCAACACAATGTCAGAATGGCTAAAAGTCATGAAATCACAGAATGGCATAATGTCATGTGCAGTACTGCTAACTGAAGCCTATTGGCATGCCAACCTATCCAAACCAATCTTGCTAGTTGTACTAGGGCATGTTATACTTTTAAATTTTACAATTCCTAAAATTTAAGTTTAGGTGTTACTATTCATTTCATTAGTCAACTAAAATGTTGACTTTTGCATAGACGATAGGTATATTGGTTCTAATACTCCCAACATACCACATTTTGCATTCTAAAATTGTTGGTATTGGTTGCCAATACCATTTCTAAGCTTAGTGCTAGTTGTTCAAAATTTTCAGATTTCAATATTTGTGTTTACTGTTCCATTGGTCATTTTTACAGTAGGAATTTGGCAAAATTGTCTTCATGAAAGTTGTTCCTTATTTTCTCTAGTTACATTTCCTTGTTTGAATCACTCCATTTGGAGTTTTGTAGCTCAAGTTATGGCCTAAAAACCATAACTAGCCGGATTGGGCAGAATCCAAAATTCTGGGCAAAACTGGCTCTGCCAGATTTGGTAACCTAAGTTTAGTTGGAAATTTGAATAGGTTATGATCATAATTTGGATTTATGTTCTTCATGAAACTTGTAGATCTATGTCTCAGATTTGTGCTGGTAAAATTTCAGGTCAATTGGACCTTTCTACGCTGAGTTATGACTAAATGAATAAACATTGTTCATTTAGTTATTTTGCCTAGGCAGAATGCAGGTCACCCGGATTAGGGCAATTTTTAATCCAACTTGGTTTGGTTTTCTGGGCAATGTTTCTTCACCAAAGTTGTGCCATTATGTGTCTAGTTTCATGTCCAATTGGCCTTGCACCAATTGAACCTCTGCAACTCCATTTATAACATCCCAAACCTGCTGGACTCATGCTTAGTCCTGCAGGTCAGCCAAGGCAGCTCACCCATACACAAATGCCAAGCCTTAACTCACTTCATTTCCTCATCATACACATTCAAATGGTCACTAATTGACCATTACAAGGTTAATGAATCATTACATGAGCAAACCCTAATATTGTTCAAATGTCCAAGTTTTCAAGTTCCATTTATGCATTACACTTGCCTTACACTTGCACTTAAATGTTCAATCACTCATCTCATGTCGAGGGCAGCTCATAAACCCTTTGCTTCAAGAAAATTCATCAAACCCTAACCATCCCTAAGATGCCAAAATTGTAGGGATGAATATACATAAATTTTATTTTGTTTTTCTTACAATTTCCACTTATCTCATGGCATTAAACATGAATTAAACAAGAAAGGGAGGAGATTGGTCACTAACCTCAATTGATCTCTCTTCCAAGTTCCCAAATCTCCCTTTTTCCTTCTTCATTTTGCTAGCTAGATGTTGTTTAAGGTGTGAGGAAGAGGTTTTATGAAGCAAGATTAAAATCTTATGGTGGTTTATTAAGGAATTCTAGTGAGAAGTTTGATCAACAATGGTGGAAGGAGTGACATGAAGGAACACGGCTGAAATGGGAAGAGAATTGTAGAAATTGTGTTTGTTTTTTACTTCATTTTAGTTGTATTTATCTCATTTTAATTGGCTTGTCAATTTCTAATTGGTGGGAAGCTTTTTAATGATGTCATCCTATGTTATAAATCTAATTTAATTCCATTTTCTTTTTCTTTTCTTTTCTACTCAATTTCAATTTAATTTCTAGCAATATTTATTAACATTTTGTGTCATAATAATTATTTACTTAACTGGACAAATCGGCCAAAAATCACCTCTGAAGGCGAAATGACCAAAATGCCCTCCGTTTGGCTTAACAGACTAAAATTGTCTGTACCGATTGAAAAATTTTTCTAAGCATTTTCTTGGCATTCTAATGCCATAGAAACCTCAATGACCCTTCTCTGGAGTCCCAAAAATTATTTTATGAATTTTCCCCTGGGTCTAAGGCTCCTAGTTGCGAGAACTGCAAATTCCTACTGGGTTACCCATCACTAGGGTACCAGCTCATTTAACTTGGTTGTATTTTATTTCTAAATTTTTTCCTAAATTTTTCTTATTAATATTTTAGTTAATTATGGTTCCTCACTTTATTTTAAATATTTTTTCGGACGTTTTAACTGTCCGGACCGACACTGGTCACCAGAACAGTAGCATGTACAGAGTTGCTATAGGGAGGGTGTTACAACTCTTCCCCTCTAATTTAAATTTCGTCCTCAAAATTTACATGATGCAAACAGTTGAGGGAACTATTGCCTCATTGTCTCTTCACTTTCCCAAGTTACCTCTTCGGTGTTGTGGCGCCTCCAAAGCACTTTCACCAGTGGAATCTGCTTATTCCTCAACTCTTTCACTTTTCGAGCCAGGATCCGTATGGGTTCTTCTTCATATGTCAAATCCGGTTGTACTTCAATTTCTTCCATGGAGATGACATGTGAAGGATCTGAGCGGTATCTTCTTAGCATAGATACGTGGAGAACATTGTGGATCTTGTCCAGCTCTGGTTGTAAAGCTAGCCTATAGGCCACTGGACCCACACGTTCAATGACTTTATATGGGCCAATGAACCTAGGGCTTAACATATCTCTTCTTCCAAATCTCAGTACCTTTTTCCACGGTAACACCTTGAGGAACACTTTGTCGCTAACCGCATAATCTATTTCTTTTCTCTTCAGGTCGGCATAGGATTTTCGTCTGTCTGAGGCAACCTTCAGATTGGCTTTGATTAGTTTTACCTTCTCCTCAGTCTGTTTCACCAGGTCTGGGCCTACCAGTTTGTCTTTCCCAATTCAGTCCAGCACACTGGAGTTCTACATTTCCTCCCATACAATGCTTCATACGGGGCCATTTGGATGCTAGCTTGGTAGCTATTATTGTATCCAAATTCTGCCAGTAGGAGGTATCTATCCCAACTTCCCTCAAACTCAATGACATAACTCCTCAGCATATCCTTAAGGACCTGACATATATTTCATGTTATTATTATCATTTTAGTTCAATATTTATATTAGTTCAATTGGTTTCAATTGTTTACCTGGATTACTCTTTCTGATTGCCCATCCGTCTGAGGATGGAAAGCTGTGCTGAAGTGGAGTTGTGTACCCAAGGATTCATGCAATTTCTTCCAAAATCTCGATGTAAACCTTGGGTCTCAATCAGATATGATGGAAAGTGGAATTCCATGTAGTCTAACTATCTCACTGATATACAATTCTGCTAACTTCTTTAGTGAATAGTCAGTTCTAACTAGCAGAAAGTGTGCTGACTTCGTCAATCTATCTACTATCACCCATACTACATCATGCTTCTTCTGGGTGAGAGGTAGATCACTTACAAAATCCATGGTGACCCGATCCCATTTCCATTCAGGTATGCGTATAGGCTGTAGCAAACCCGATGGAACTTGATGTTCTACCTTAACTTACTGACATGTCAAGCATTTAGTTACATAGTCAGCTATGTCCTTCTACATACCAGGCCACTAATACTGAAGCTTCAGATCATGATACATTTTTGTACTTCCTCGGTGCATAGCATAAACACTGGTGTGTGCCTCTTTTAGAATACTGGCCTTCAATTTCCCATCATCTGGTGCACATAATCTTCCTTTGTAGTACAGACACCCATCTGTTTTCACTTCATAGTCAGTTTCTTTCTGTGACACTCCTTACCCGTCTACAGTGTAGCCGTGCAAGTTATGCCACTCAGTGTGTCGGAACACCAATTCATGTTTCAATTTCAATTAATCCCTTTTTATTCATTTATTTATAATTTTTGATAAATCTAAATTTTTCCTCAAATTTTATAGAAAATCAGACAGAGTGCCGGCTATAAATTGGAAAACAGTTCTTCTGAACCTATTTAAAAATACTTCCAATATAATTATAATCTCAATCTCAGTCAACCACTAACATTTTTCAACAATTTCTCAAATCAATTCAGTATCTCAAAATTCACATTCATCTCATATCACACCCAATTCAATGAGAAATACTCATATTTATTTTTGAACACAGCTCATAGGTAATTACAGCAAAAATATGATTACATGAGTTTATAATATACATAACAAAAGTTTACAAATACAAAAGACTTAGGTAGCCCAATGTCCTACCAATGCACTGCAATTTGTTAGGTGACTTTGAACTCTGAGTGCAGATCTGAAAACTCACCCTGTATGAGGTCTGCTGACTCCCACTATGTCTCCGATACTGCGCGTGGCAAAAGTGACGAGCTAAGCAATTCTGCTTAGTGGTGACAATATAAAATAAAATAAAATAAAATAATAACATGTATGCAGAATGTATGTTTACATTTTTGGTAGACTTAATTTCAAATATTTATTGCAACATTATTCGATTAAATTTTGGTAAGATTTATTAATATTGCCCGAGTAACCTATACTAGTTGACTGGACTGGATAAATGGGTAAACTGATACTGGGTACTAAGTACCTCGGACCATCACACCATCGGTCACATAGTGTCTCCCGGTGTGCAACAGAACAGCTAATAAGCCGTAATAATTATCGAGGATTAAACCCGAGCATAACAACTCAATATCATAGCCAAAGGCTATTATGCCACAGAATGGCATGGAAAGCCATGAAATACAGAATGGCATGAAGCCATATGAAGTACTGCTAACAGAACCCTATTAGCATGCCAACCTATCCAAACCAATCACATTAGGCCTACTAGGGCATTTAACACTTTTTATTTATGTAATTCTTTGAAATTAAATTTTTATGATTCCTATTCATTTCATTGGTCAACCAAAATGTTGAATTTTGCATTGGCAATAGGTAAATTAGTTTAAATATCATCAACATACCACATTTTGCATTTTAAACTTGTTGGTATTAGTTGCCAATACCATCTCTAAGCTTAATGTGAATTGGACAGAATTTTCAGTTTTCAAGCTTTGGGTTTACTATTCCATTAGTTACTGTTGCAGTGGGAATTTGGAAAAATGATAAACATGAAAGTTGTTCCTTATTTTGTCTAGTTGAATTTCCTTTTTTGAATCACTCCATTTTGAGTTTTGTAGCTCAAGTTATGGTCCAAAAACCACAACTGGCCGGATTGAAATTTTTCTGGACTGACCATATCTATATTGCAGTAAACAGTGACTTCAACTCACTTGTTGAATAGGTTCTGTTCATAATTTGGGTTAGGTTTCTTCATGAAAGTTGTTGTTCTATATTCATCTTGTTGTGGGTAAAATTTCAGGTCAATTGGACCATTCTACACTGAGTTATGGCCAAATGACCAAATATTGTTTATTTGGTCATTCTTCGTAAATGCATCGCAGTCACCGGATTGGGGCAAGCTTTTGGTCCACTTGGTTTGGTCTTATGGGCATGGTTTCTTCACCAAGTTGTGCCATTATGTGTCTAGTTTCATGTCCAATTGGCCAAACACCAATTTAACCTCTACAATTCAAGTTATGGCTGCCCAAACCTGCTGGACTCATGTCCAATTCTGCAGGTCACCTAGGGCAGCCACACTAAACCTAAATCCCATCACTCAATACACTTTATTTTTGGTTTAAACAGAACTAAATGGTCACCAATTGACCATTAATACCCATTTTCATCATCACATGGTCAAAGTCCCATTTCTCCACCCCAAACCCTAACTCAAACATTACCATTCATGCATTTTCATTGCATTTCTTCAATCCTCTTACAAAATGCACATTAAGGGCAGCCATAATAACCTTTTAACTTCATTAAATCATCATAAACAAACCCTAACCATGGCTGCCAAAAATTTAGGGTTTACATACAATTGGTGTTCAACAATTTTTCTTTGTAATTTACACTCATTTATACTTACTCAACATAAATTTGAAGAGAAACATAAGTTTTAGTCACTAACCTCTTTTAGCTCAAATCCAAGCCAACCAAAACTTTAATTTTTCTTCAAAATTTTGCTGCCCAAAGCTTCCTCAAGGAGTGGGGTAAAATTTTTGTGAAGACAACTAGGGCTTTTATGGTGTGAAAGCTAGGGAAAATCAAGCTTGAAAAAGCTTGTCCATGGAGGTTAGGGAAGGAATGGTTTACGGCAAGGAAGAAAGAAGAAATGAGAAATCTGGTTTTTCTCTCATTTTTCAGCCCACTTGTCTCTTTTAAATACAGTTATGCCATGTGTCAACATTGGGTTGGGTGAAGGCACACTAATGACATCATGTGATGTCATAAATTCCCATTTAATTCATTTTTTTTCTTTTCTTTTCTACTCATTTTCATTTCAATTTTTATTAATATTTATTCACATTTTATGTCATAATAATTATTTACTTAACTGGACAAATCAGCCAAAAATCACCTCTGAAGGCGAAATGACCAAAATGCCCTCCGTTTGGCTTAACGGGCCAAAATTGTCTGTACCGATTGAAAATTTTTTCTAAGTATTTTCTTGGCATTCTAATGCCATAAGAACCTCAATAACCCTTCTCTGGAGTCCCAGAAATTATTTTATAATTTTTCCCATGGGTCTAGGGCTCCTAGTTGCGAGAACCGCAACTTCTCACTAGGTTACCCATCGCTAGGGCACCGGCTCATTTAACTTGGTTGTATTTTATTTCTAAAATTTTTCCTAAATTTTTTTTATTAATATTTGAGTTAATTATGGTTCCTCACTTTAGTTTAAATATTTTTCCGAACGTTCTAGCTGTCTGGGCCGACATTGGTCATCGGAACAGTAAACTATACGGACTAGCTAAAGTGAGGATGTTACAACTCTTCCCCTTTAATTTAAATTTCGTCCTCGAAATTTACCTGATGCAAACAGTTGAGGG
This sequence comes from Hevea brasiliensis, assembly GCF_030052815.1. Lineage (NCBI taxonomy): Eukaryota > Viridiplantae > Streptophyta > Magnoliopsida > Malpighiales > Euphorbiaceae > Hevea > Hevea brasiliensis. Next base: position 49,272 of record NW_026614977.1, read on the forward strand.
AACTATTGCCTCATCATCTCTTCACTTTCCCAAGTTGCCTCCTCGATGTTGTGGTGCCTCCAAAGCACTTTCACCAGTGGAATCTATCTATTCCTCAACTCTTTCACTTCCTGAGCTAGGATCCGTAAGGGTTCTTCTTCATATGTCAAATCCGGTTGTACTTCAATTTCTTCCATGGAGATGACATGTGAAGGATCTGAGCGGTATCTTCTTAGCATAGATACGTGGAACATATTATGGATCTTGTCCAGCTCTAGTGGTAAAGCTAGCCTATAGGCCACTGGACCCACACGTTCGATGACTTCATATGGGCCAATGAACCTAGGGCTTAACTTACCTTTTCTTCCAAACCTCAGTACCTTCTTCCACGGTGAGACTTTGAGAAACACTTTATCGCCAACCCCATATTCTATTTCTTTTCTCTTTAAGTCGGCATAGGATTTCTGTCTGTCTGAGGCAACCTTCAGATTGGCTTTGATTAGTTTTACCTTCTCCTCAGTCTGTTTCACCAGGTCTGACCCTACTAGTTTATCTTCGCCCAATTCAGTCTAGCACACTGGAGTTCTACATTTTCTCCCATACAATGCTTAATACGGGGCCATTTGGATGCTAGCTTGGTAGCTATTGTTGTATGCAAATTCTGCCAGTGGGAGGTATCTATCCCAACTTGTAACACCCTCCCGGTAGCAACTCCGTACATTCTACTGTTCCGGTGACCGGTGACGGTCCGGACAGTTAGAACGTCTGGAAAAATAATTAGACTAAAGTCAGGAACCATAATTAACTCAAATATTAATAAGAAAAATTTAGGAAAAATTTTAGAAATAAAATACAACCAAGTTAAACGAGCCGATGCCCAAGCGATGGGTAACTAGAGGGAAGTTGCAGTTCTCGCAACGAGGAGCCCTAGACCCAGGGAAAAATTCATAAAATAATTTTTGGGACTCAAGAGAAGGGTCATTGAGGTTCCTATGGCATTAGAATGCCAAGAAAATATTTAGAAAAATTTTTCAATCGGTACAGACAATTTTGACCCGTTAAGCCAAACGGAGGGCATTTTGGTCATTTCGCCTTCAGAGGTGATTTTTGGCCGACTTGTCCAGTTGAGTAAATAATTATTATGACATAAAATATGAATAAACATTACTAAAAATTAAATTGAAAATGAGTAGAGATGAAAAGAAAAGAAAATGAAAGAAAATACCTAATAATGACATCATATGATGTCATTAAAAACCTATCCACCAATCACAATTTGTTAAACTCATTAAAAGAGATAAAAGTGACCAAAAATTTGAAAAACCAATCTGCATCTTCAACGTTTGGGCAGCCTAAAAAACGTTGAGAGAGAGAGAGAGAAAAGGTTCCACCATTAAAGCTCCCTTAAGCTTCATTTCCCACTTCAAACCACCTCAAAACCTTGTCCTCCCTTCACTAAAAATTTCCCTTACCACTAGAGCAATACTTGGCCAGCAATTAGAAGAAGAGAAAGTGGAAGAAAGTGAGGTGTGAACAAGCTTAGAAAATCACCAAAGCGGTTAGTGCCATAACCTTTGCTTTTACATCTTTCTAATCATGAATTTGAGCTAAGTTAAGTTAAAAATTTGACAAAAATTGAATTAATGAAGCATGGTTATATTCCATGAAGTTTTGGCAGCCTTGACATGAGTTAGGGTTAGGAGAAATCTTTGGTTTAAAGTGACATATTGCTGCCCCTCTTATAAATTATATGATTAGTATAGCAAATTAGGAGTGAGAAGCATGAATTGGAGGCTTGGTCAATTAGGGTTAGGGTTTTCAAGAGAAACTTGGACTTTGCTTGTGAAATGGTGAGTGAACATTTTAATGGTCAATTAATGACCATTTGAGGGAAGTTGACCATAAATTGAAGTGCATTAGAGTGTTACACACTGAATTGATAGGCTGCCTAGTGACAAAGCAGGTGGTGTGATCCCAGCCCACTTGGACAGCCATAACTTTGGTTGTGTAGGTTCAATTGGTGTTTAGCCAATTGGACATGAAACTAGACTTATAATGGCACATTTTTTCTGAAGAAACCATGCCCAAAAGACCAAAGCAAGTGGACCAAAAGTTGGCCCCAATCCGGATTCCCTGTAAGCCAATTCTGCAGAATGACCAAATGAACAGTAACTGTTCATTTGGCCATAACTCACTGCAGAAATGGTCAATTGATGTGAACGTTTTACAGCAACAAGATAAGACATAGAAAAACAACTTTAATGAAGAAACCTACCCCAAATTATGACCAGAACCTATCCAACAAGGCAGTGGCAGTCACTGTTCATGGTACTGTAGATTTGGTAAATTCTGCAGAATTGAAATCCGGCCAGCTGTGGTTTTTGGACCATATCTGGAGCTACAAAACTCCAAATGGAGTTATTCAAGAAAGGAAATTCAACTAAACAAAATAAGGAACAACTTTCATGTTTACCATTTCCTCAAATTTCCACTGTAACAGTCCCTAATAGAACAGTAAACTTATGGTACAAAAACTGAAAATTCTGCCACTTAGTGTTAGGCTTAGAAATGGTAATGGTGATCACTTCCAACAAGTTTTAAATGCAAAATGTGGTATGTTTGGAGTGTCAAAACCAATGTACCTATTTTCTATCCAAAAGTCAACATTTTTGTTGACCAATGAGGTGAATAGTGACACCAAAACTTGAAATTCAAATGTGAAATTAGAAATGCATTTAGGGACTTTAAATTGCAATTGGCAATTAATACTAGCAAATGTAAAACTCAAAATGGGATCTTGGTGTAATTAGAATTAATATATCCATTAAGTATAAAAGAAGTCAACATTTTGGTTGACTAGTAAGGTGAATAGTAATCAAAATGATTAGTAAATTAAGATGAAGACCTAGAACCAATTCCAAGCTTAAATGCTTAGAATTGTATGACAAATGTGGACTATGCATCCTAGTCAAAATTGTTAAAAAGAAATTAAGGCCATAAATTTGAAATCCATGAAATATTTATGGATTACTTGAAACATGAAAAATAAGTCACCTAATTGATATGAATAGATAGTTAGGGCTTATATGCCCATCACAAATGGAATTCATAAAATATTAGTAACTCAACTTGAAATATAAAATTTGTAATTACATAAGTAGATTCTTGAATGTATAAATGAGAAAGGAAAAATGTTTTGAGTACAATGGAACATGTGAACCATTGTTTAGAATTGTGATCAATATGAATAACATAATGAATGAATAAATGAACCATATTAATGTATGAATGAGACATTAGTTCTCATTATTGTAGAGAGGAGAAGTATTTTGAGCACAATGATATAAAATGATAATTAATGTGAATTGTGATCATATAAATGATCAAATGAATGTATGAATTATAATTAAAATTTATCATGAAATAATAAACTCATAAAACACAATATATTAATATTTAATGATATTATATGCCCTTGTATTGCCTAGACATGTGTGTCAGATTGGATAGTTTGGCATGCCAATAGGGTATTGTTTAGCAGTACTGCAAAAGGCTTTAAGCCTATATTCATAGCTCTATGCCCGTATTCATGGCTTTATGCTCGTATTCATGGCTTTATGCCAACATTCATGGCTTTTATGCCTCATTATGTGTTATCATGGCTTTTTAGCCATACTGACTGCATACGTGGTTGACGTTCTGTGTCCCATGGTATGACGGCCGAGGCACCGCGGTGTCCAGTGCCAACGACCCGTTATCTAGTTTAGTCAGCCTGTCGTAGGTTACTTGGGCAGTGTAATCTATTGAAATAAATTAAGACTATTTGTAATTGAAAATATTAGAAATCAAATAAATGAGTTAATAAGACTTCAAAAGAATTAGTTAGAATTATGAAATGATCCAAACCACATAAAAAAAAATTGTTAAGTAAAATGATAAAAGAGTTGCAAAAATAGGTATAACTTAACTAAATATTTTAAATGTACCTTCTATTGCCATATAAATATAAACTGAGTATTTTTATTAATTCTGTATGTTGTACATTATCACCGTGAATTTCGAATTAAACGCTTCAAAGCGAAACAAATGAGAACAAAAGATAATTAATATTAGACACATTGTATTAAATTAAGATTCTTAAATATTCAAATTATGCTTCGTTCTTTCTTTATTTGTATATTTTATTTTCTTGTGCTATTATTGCACCACTAAGCAGCAATGCTTAGCGCGATGGATTTGTTTCCTCGCGCAGGTACTTTGACTAAGATTTTTGGAGTCCAGATCTGCAGAAGTGGCTAGAGTATTCAAGGTTGTCACCTCCTCAGTAATGCATGTAGATAGGGCCCATATAGATCATATTTTGTATTTAGTATAAAATGTTAGATAATGTATTATAATGTAGATTATGAGCAGATAATTAATAGAAATGTAATGTAATTTAATAAATTAGCTTTTTCATATGTAATTAATTTATATATCATGTAAATTATGAAATTATGTAAATTAAAGAAATTTGAAAATTTTACTTATGTGATTTGAGCATGAATGAGATTGTATGGATTCAAGATGATTTGAAATATATCGATAATGCATGGAAATGAATATGAAATTGAGATATATGGATGAGATGTGAATTATGAGATGGTTATGAAAATAATTGATGAGATTTTATTTGTAAAATATTATTGAAACTTTCAAACAGGTAAATAGTAAAATACGTCAACTGGTAATAAAATAGGGAAAACTCCGCTGGTTTCTCCGTCGAGAAATTTATTAATATTAAAATATATCGAGATCAAAATATGAAAGAAATAAAGTAAGATAAAATAGGGTGCTCCGGCACCGAATGTAGCACACTTTGCTCGGCTACACTGTAGTCGGGTGAGGGGTGTTACATTTGTTGGTATCAGAGCGCGGTTTAGGCGTTCCTAGGCATAGATAGATAAAATAAGATTGTGTGCATGACATGCATTGCATTCACATGAGTCGAGGTGACACTAATGCAGATCTATTTTCGTGGTTATTTTAGGTTAAGGTATGGACTCAGAATCGCAGAGGGCAATAGAAGAAGAAGTAGTAAGCCGTATCCCGACTGGGAATGATATTGAAAATCGGGGAGATCCTACTTCACCAGTGCAAGAGGTGCCTGTACAACCCCAACAGGCCTTGTTTGAGCAGATGACTGAATTCTTCGGACAGATGACTGGGGTTATTCCACCACCGCTTCAACGGAAATCACCTCTAGAAAAAATTAGGAAATATGGAGTTGTAGATTTCAATGGTAGAAAGGAAGACGATTCTGCAGCGGCTGAGTATTGGTTAGACAGGACTAAAAGAGTCTGCGACTCCATTGCACACCGTAGCGAGTTTGGAGTGTGCAGTTTCATTGTTACAAGAAGCTGCATATCGATGGTGGAATGTTGTAACCAAGGCAGTGCAACCAGCCGACGTAACTTGGGAATTCTTTCTGATAGAGTTCAGAAAGAAATATATTAGCTGTGTTCATGAAGAGGAACAGAAGAGGAGTGGTGATCAGCAAAAGAAGAAATTTGGACAGTCTAGTAATAAGAGGCCAAGAGAACAGTTAAGTCAGACATCTGATCAAAGTAGGAGATCCAAACCCAGGCCTATACCCAGAAGAGATCAACTAGAAACACTAGTAGTGAGTGCGCCAGGATTAGCAAGAAAATGTGGCGATTGTAACAAGTGGCATAAAGGTGAATGTAGGGGAATGACTGGAGCCTGTTATAGATGTGGGGCCATAGACCATCGTCTGAAAGATTGTCTTAAGAAGAATTTACCAAGGACCCAGACAGAGGTCGTGGAAGGACCAAGTACAACAGTAACTCCACTTCCAAATGCCACCCAAGTCGGAGAGGAACAAGAAGCCCCAAATGTGAATTTGAGGTAAAGTATCTTTCCCTTATGATATGCCTAAGTATATAATAATAGATTCAAAAAAAAATAAATAAATAAATAGTACCATATATACAAAAGAAGTAGATAGATGGATAATAGAAAGGTAAAAGAATTATCTCAGAACCTAAAACACCCAGTAAATTTCGAGGACGAAATTTAAATTAGAGGGGAAGAGTTGTAACACCCTCCCGGTAGCAACTCCGTACATTCTACTGTTCCGGTGACCGGTGACGGTCCGGACAGTTAGAACGTCTGGAAAAATAATTAGACTAAAGTCAGGAACCATAATTAACTCAAATATTAATAAGAAAAATTTAGGAAAAATTTTAGAAATAAAATACAACCAAGTTAAACGAGCCGGTGCCCAAGCGATGGGTAACCAGAGGGAAGTTGCGGTTCTCGCAACGAGGAGCCCTAGACCCGGGGAAAAATTCATAAAATAATTTTTGGGACTCTAGAGTAGGGTCATTGAGGTTCCTACGGCATTAGAATGCCAAGACAATATTTAGAAAAATTTTTCAATCGGTACAGACAATTTTGACCCGTTAAGCCAAACGGAGGGCATTTTGGTCATTTCGCCTTCAGAGGTGATTTTTGGCCGACTTGTCCAGTTGAGTAAATAATTATTATGACATAAAATATGAATAAACATTACTAAAAATTAAATTGAAAATGAGTAGAGATGAAAAGAAAAGAAAATGAAAGAAAATACCTAATAATGACATCATATGATGTCATTAAAAACCTATCCACCAATCACAATTTGTTAAACTCATTAAAAGAGATAAAAGTAACCAAAAATTTGAAAAACCAATCTGCATCTTCAACGTTTGGGCAGCCTAAAAAACGTTGAGAGAGAGAGAGAGAAGAGGTTCCACCATTAAAGCTCCCTTAAGCTTCATTTCCCACTTCAAACCACCTCAAAACCTTGTCCTCCCTTCACTAAAAATTTCCCTTACCACTAGAGCAAGACTTGGGCAGCAATTAGAAGAAGAGAAAGTGGAAGAAAGTGAGGTGTGAACAAGCTTAGAAAATCACCAAAGAGGTTAGTGCCATAACCTTTGCTTTTACATCTTTCTAATCATGAATTTGAGCTAAGTTAAGTTAAAAATTTGACAAAAATTGAATTAATGAAGCATGGTTATATTCCATGAAGTTTTGGCAGCCTTGACATGAGTTAGGGTTAGGAGAAATCTTTGGTTTAAAGTGACATATTGCTGCCCCTCTTATAAATTATATGATTAGTATAGCAAATTAGGAGTGAGATGCATGAATTGGAGGCTTGGTCAATTAGGGTTAGGGTTTTCGAGAGAAACTTGGACTTTTCTTGTGAAATGGTGAGTGAACATTTTAATGGTCAATTAATGACCATTTGAGGGAAGTTGACCATAAATTGAAGTGCATTAGAGTGTTACACACTGAATTGATAGGCTGCCTAGTGACAGCAGCAGGGTGGCTGTGATCCCAGCCCACTTGGACAGCCATAACTTTGGCTGTGTAGGTTCAATTGGTGTTTGGCCAATTGGACATGAAACTAGACTTATAATGGCACATTTTTTCTGAAGAAACCATGCCCAAAAGACCAAAGCAAATGGACCAAAAGTTGGCCCCAATCTGGGTACCCTGTAAGCCAATTCTGCAGAATGACCAAATGAACAGTAACTGTTCATTTGGCCATAACTCACTGTAGAAATGGTCAATTGACCTGAAATTTTTACAGCAATAAGATAAGACATAGAAAAACAACTTTCATGAAGAAACCTACCCCAAATTATGACTAGAACCTATCCAACAAGGCAGTGGCAGTCACTGTTCATGGTACTGTAGATTTGGTAAATTCTGCAGAATTGAAATCCGGCCAGCTGTGGTTTTTGGACCATATCTGGAGCTACAAAACTCCAAATGGAGTAATTCAAGAAAGGAAATTCAACTAGACAAAATAAGGAACAACTTTCATGTTTACCATTTCCTCAAATTTCCACTGTAACAGTCCCTAATAGAACAGTAAACTTATGGTACAAAAACTGAAAATTCTGCCACTTAGTGTTAGGCTTAGAAATGGTAATGGTGATCACTTCCAACAAGTTTTAAATGCAAAATGTGGTATGTTTGGAGTGTCAAAACCAATGTACCTATTTTCTATCCAAAAGTCAACATTTTTGTTGACCAATGAGGTGAATAGTGACACCAAAACTTGAAATTCAAATGTGAAATTAGAAATGCATTTAGGGGACTTTAAATTGCAATTGGCAATTAATACTAGCAAATGTAAAACTCAAAATGTGGGATCTTGGTGTAATTAGAATTAATATATCCATTAAGTATAAAAGAAGTCAACATTTTGGTTGACTAGTAAGGTGAATAGTAATCAAAATGATTAGTAAATTAAGATGAAGACCTAGAACCAATTCCAAGCTTAAATGCTTAGAATTGTATGACAAATGTGGACTATGCATCCTAGTCAAAATTCTTAAAAAGAAATTAAGGCCATAAATTTGAAATCCATGAAATATTTATGGATTACTTGAAACATGAAAAATAAGTCACCTAATTGATATGAATAGATAGTTAGGGCTTATATGCCCATCACAAATGGAATTCATAAAATATTAGTAACTCAACTTGAAATATAAAATTTGTAATTACATAAGTAGATTCTTGAATGTACAAATGAGAAAGGAAAAATGTTTTGAGTACAATGGAACATGTGAACCATTGTTTAGAATTGTGATCAATATGAATAACATAATGAATGAATAAATGAACCATATTAATGTATGAATGAGACATTAGTTCTCATTATTGTAGAGAGGAGAAGTATTTTGAGCACAATGATATAAAAGGATAATTAATGTGAATTGTGATCATATAAATGATCAAATGAATATATGAATTATAATTAAAATTTATCATGAAATAATAAACTCATAAAACACAATATATTAATATTTAATGATATTATATGCCCTTGTATTGCCTAGACATGTGTGTCAGATTGGATAGTTTGGCATGCCAATAGGGTATTATTTTAGCAGTACTGCAAAAGGCTTTAAGCCTATATTCATAGCTCTATGCCCGCATTCATGGCTTTATACTCGTATTCATGACTTTATGCCAACATTCATGGCTTTTATGCCTCATTATGTGTTATCATGGCTTTTTAGCCATACTGACTGCATACGTGGTTGACGTTCTGCGTCCCATGGTATGACGGTCCGAGGCACCATGTGTCCAAAGGCCAACCAGTTATCGATTTAGTCACTGTCGTAGGTTACTTGGGCAGTGTAATCTATTGAAATAAATTAAGACTATTAGTAATTAAAAATATTAGAAATCAAATAAATGAGTTAATAAGACTTCAAAAGAATTAGTTAGAATTATGAAATGATCCAAACCATATAAAAAAAAAATTGTTAAGTAAAATGATAGAAGAGTTGCAAAAATAGGTATAACTTAACTAAATATTTTAAATGTACCTTCTATTGCCATATAAATATAAACTAAGTATTTTTATTAATTCTGTATGTTGTACATTATCACTGTGAATTTCGGAATTAAACGCTTCCAAAGCGAAACAAATGAGAACAAAAGATAATTAATATTAGACACATTGTATTGAATTAAACAGATTCTTAAATATTCAAATTATGCTTCGTTCTTTCTTTATTTGTATATTTTATTTTCTTGTGCTATTATTGCACCACTAAGCAGCAATGCTTAGCGCGATGGATTTGTTTCCTCGCAGTACTTTGACTAAGATTTTGGAGTCCAGATCTGCGAAGTGGTCGAGTATTCAAGGTTGTCACCTCCTCAGCAATGCATATAGATAGGGCCCATATAGATCATATTTTGTATTTAGTATAAAATGTTAGATATTGTATTATAATGTAGATTATGAGCAGGTAATTAATAGAAATGTAATGTAATTTAATAAATTAGCTTTTTCATATGTAATTAATTTATATATCATGTAAATTATGAAATTATGTAAATTAAAGAAATTTGAAAATTTTACTTATGTGATTTGAGCATGAATGAGATTGTATGGATTCGAAGACAGATTTGAAATATATAGATAATGCATGGAAATGAATGTGAAATTGAGATATATGGATGAGATGTGAATTATGAGATGGTTATGAAAATAATTGATGAGATTTTATTTGTAAAATATTATTGAAACTTTCAAACAGGTAAATAGTAAAATACGTCAACTGGTAATAAAATAGGGGAAACTCCGCTGGTTTCTCCGTCGAAAAATTTATTAATATTAAAATATATCGAGATCAAAATATGAAAGGAATAAAGTAAGATAAGTAGGGTGCTCCGGCACCGAATGTAGCACACTTTGCTCGGCTATACTGTAGTCGGGTGAGAGGTGTTACACAACTTCCCTCCAACTCAATGACACAACTCCTCAGCATATCCTCAAGGACCTGACATATATTTCATGTTATTATTATCTTTTCAGTTCGATATGTGTATTAGTTTAATTGGTTTCAATTGTTTACCTGGATTACTCTTTCTGATTGCCCATCCGTCTGAGGATGGAAAGCTGTGCTGAAGTGGAGTTGTGTACCCAAGGACTCATGCAACTTCTTCCAGAATCTCGATGTAAACCTTGGGTCTCGATCAGATATGATGGAAAGTGGAATTCCATGCAATCTAACTATCTCAGTGATATACAATTCTGCTAACTTCTCCAGTGAGTAGTCAGTCCTAACTGGCAGAAAGTGTGCTGACTTCGTCAATCTATCTACTATCACCCATACTGCATCATGTTTCTTCTGGGTGAGAGGTAGACCACTCACAAAATCCATGGTGACCCGATCCCATTTCCATTCAGGTATGCGTATAGGCTGTAGCAAACCTGATGGAACTTGATGTTCTGCCTTGACTTGCTGACATGTCATGCATTTAGTCACATAGTCAGCTATGTCCTTCTTCATACCAGGCCACCAATACTAAAGCGTCATATCATGATACATCTTTGTACTTCCTGGGTGCATAGCATAAACACTGGCATGTGCTCTTTCAGAATACTGGCTTTTAATTCCTCATTATCTGGTACACATACTCTTCCTTTGTAGTACAGACACCCATCTGCTTTTACCTCATAGTCAGTTACTTTTCCCCCTGAGATTTGGCTCATAATAGCCATTAACTTTTCATCTGCCTTTTGCCCATCTAAAATCTGTTGTAGCAGGTTTGGCCTCACTTGCAACTCAGCCAAAATAGCTCCATCTCGAACCAAAGATAGACGGGCATTCAATGATCTCAAAGCTATGATGGATTTTCTGCTCAAACCATCAGCAACTACATTTGCCTTCCCAGGATGGTAGTCAATTACACAATCATAGTCCTTCAGGAACTCAATCCATCGCCTCTGTCTAAGGCTGAGCTCTTTTTGGGTTGGCAAGTATTTCAAGCTTTTGTGGTCTGTGTAAATGTAGCACTTTTCACCATACAAGCAGTGCCTCCATATCTTCAGTGCGAAGATAATTGTTGCAAGCTCTAGATCATGGGTAGGGTAATTCTATTCATGTGGCCTTAGCTGCCTGGAAGCATAAGTGACCACCTTCCGCTCTTGCATCAATACACACCCTAACCCATTATGAGAGGCATCACTGTAGACCACAAAGTCCTTTCCTGACACTGGCTGTGTTAACACTGGTGCCTCTGTCAACATAGCCTTCAACTTCTCAAAACTGGTCTGACACTTGTCATTCCAATCAAATCTGACATTCTTGTGTAATAATTTGGTCATTGGAGCAGCTATTAAGGAAAATCCCTTCACAAATCTTCTGTAATACCCAGCTAGCCCCAAGAAACTTCTGACCTCAGTTGTATTTTTGGGAGGCTTCCATTCCATCACTGCTTCTATTTTCTTGGGATCCACTCTAATCCCATCAGCTGACACTATGTGTCCAAGGAATGCAATCTCATTCAACCAGAAGTCACACTTGGATAACTTAGCATACAGCTTCTTTTCTCTCAGGGTTTGCAGAACAATCCTCAAATGTTCATCATGTTCTTCCCTGGTCTTGGAATACACCAAAATATCATCAATAAAGACCACTACGAACCGATCTAGGTATGGATGGAAGATACGATTCATAAGGTCCATGAATGCTGCTGGTGCATTTGTTAGGCCAAAGGGCATCACCAGAAACTCATAATGCCCATACCAAGTCCTGAATGCAGTCTTTGGCACATCTACATCCCTCACCCTCAATCGATGATACCGATGCGAGATCAATCTTAGAAAATACTCCTGCTTCCCTTCAACCGATCAAACAGATCATCAATTTTAGGCAACGGATATTTATTCTTCACGATTACTTTATTCAATCACAGAATCGATGCATAGCCTCAAAGTCCCATCCTTCTTTTTCACAAACAGCACTGGAGCTCCCCATGGTGACACACTGGAGCGTATAAACCCATTATCAAGCAACTCTTGCAACTGAGTTTTCAATTCCCTCAATTCAGTGGGTGCCATCCTATAAAGAGCAATGGAAATGGGTGCTGTACCCGGCATTACCTCAATAGCAAACTCGACTTCCCATTCTGGTGGTAAACCAGGCAACTCTTCAGGAAATACATCTGGGAAGTATCTTACTGTGGGTATATCACTCAGGTTTGGCTTAACTTGCCTAGCATCAACCACGTGTGCTAGGTAAGCTTCATAGCCTTTTCTCATCATTCTTCTTGCAACTGTGGCTGAGATAACATTGGACAGGAAATCTTTCCTTTCACCCACAACAGTGATCTCATTACCCTTAGAAGTTTTCAGAGAAATTCTCTTCAATTTACAATCAACTATTGCCTGATGATGTGACAACCAGTCCATTCCCAAAATCACGTCAAACTCGTGGAAGGGCAACTCAATTAGATCTGCCGAGAATTCATACCCCTGAATCCTTAACAGGCAACCCTTGTACACTTTGTTCACCACTACACTGTGGCCCAATGGATTAGTGACCAGAATGTCTTGGTCACTTTCCCCTACTAGTATCCCCCTTTCTACGGGTAGGTTGATGCAGATGTATAAATGAGTGGATCCTGGATCCACCAAATGCATGCACAGATGTATTGTAAAGGGAGAACGTACCCCTGATGACGTCTGGGGCATCTTGCTCCTCCTGAGCTCTCATGGCATAGGCTCGCAGTGGTCTACCCTCGTGCCTCTCTCATGGCTCGATGCGTGCCTCGTGATGGTCCCACCGCCTCGATTTGCCGATTTCCTACCTCTTTGTGGTGTAGGAGCAGTCCTGTCGCTTGTGTTGGAGCAAATTGTACTAGTTCTGTGTGGACGGTTCCTCAATCGATGCTCTATTGACCCACACCTTAGCAGCACCGCCACTCTCCAACACTTCTTATGCCATTTCGCACAATGTGGACATGCGTAAGATCTGGGCTGGTCCTCGAACCCCATCCCTAGAGAGCTACCCACCGATGGTGTGGACCGACCTCTCCTAGGGGTAAACCGTGGCTGGGCCCCGAGATCGACCACGAACTTGTGGTTGACCTGAACTCTGTGCAGGTGGACCTTTGAACTTCTTCCCAGGTGCAAGAGATGAACTAGATTGACCCGAGCCCCTCTTCTGCTATCTCTCTCTTCTGGTCTGCTCACTTATTCTAACCTTTTCAACTTTTATTGCAGCTTCCACTAACTTGGTAAAGTCTGTGATTCCCAAGGCAGTAATCATGATCTTTATGTTGTCATTTAGTCCCTCTTCAAATCTCTTACACCTTTCGGCCTCATTAGGGACTATCTCCCTTCCGTAGCGGCTTAATCTGACAAATTCCTTTTCATACTCGGCCACTGTCAGCTGTTTATGCCTTAGGTTACTGAACTCTCTTCTTCTCTCTTCCAGGTATACACTACCCACATATTTCTTCTTGAATTCTGAGAGGAAGAGGTCCTAAGTTATTACTTCTGGTTGCACTTCACTAGACACCGTATCCCACCATTCATATGCATCATCTTGTAACAGAGATATGGCAGCTTTTAGGTTTTGCTCTGGAGTGCAGTGGAGTTGTTTTAAAACTCTGCCTGTTCTGTTCAACCAAATTTTGGCTGTAATAGAATCATCTTCTCTCTTGCCAAAGAAGTCCACTCCAAATTTTCTCAATCTTTCCAGGTGTGATTTCGGATGTGGAGGTGGTAGTAGCGGTGGCATTACCCCAGCCATTTGTTTGAAGAATTCAACCATTTGCTGGAACACGGCCTGTGGAGGTTGAGCAGGCTTTGATGGAGCTGGTGGAGCAGGTTCTGCCCTACCCCCAGTCTCAGCTACTGCAGGTGGAGCATGACTCTCCACTTCCTCCTCAACTGCCCACTGAGATGAAGGGTCCATATCCCATTTAACAAAGACAACAGATTTGCATTAGTGTCACCTCGACTCTTACAAATGCAATGCATGGTATGGACTCAATCTAGGCCTAGAAACGCCTAAACCGTGCTCTGATACCACTAAATATGACACCCCTTACCCGTATACAGTGTAGCCGAGCAAGTTATGCCACTCAGTATGTCGGAACACCAATTCATGTTTCAATTTCAATTAATCCCTTTTTATTCATTTATTTATAATTTTTGATAAATCTAAATTTTTTCGCAAATTTTATAGAAAATCCGGCAGAGTGCCGGCTATAAATTGGAAAACAGTTCTTTTGAACCTGTTTAAAAACACTTCCAATATAATTATAATCTCAATCTCAGTCAACCACCAACATTTTTCAACAATTTCTCAAATCAATTCAGTATCTCAAAATTCACATTCATCTCATATCACACCCAATTCAATGAGAAATACTCATATTTATTTCAACACAAACTTATAGGTAATTACAGCAAAAATATGATTACATGAGTTTATAATATACATAACAAAAGTTTACAAATACAAAAGACTTAGGTAGCCCAATGTCCTACCAATGCACTGCAATTTGTGAGGTGACTTTGAACTCTGAGCGCAGATCTGAAAACTCACCCTGTATGAGGTTTGTTGGACTCCCCAGCTATGTCTCCAGTACCTGCGCATGGCAAAAGCGACGCGCTAAGCAATTCTGCTTAGTGGTGACAATATAAAATAAAATAAAATAAAATAATAACATGTATGCAGAATGTATGTTTACATTTTTGGTAGACTTAATTTCAAATATTTATTGCAATATTATTCGATTAAATTTTGGTAAGATTTATTAATATTGCCCGAGTAACCTATACTAGTTGGATCGGATCGATAAACGGTAACCTGCATCGTACTAAGTACTCGGACCATCACACCATCGGTCACATAGTGTCTTCCTAGGCAACGTAATGTAATAATAAGCTGTAATAATTATTGGGGATTAAACCCAAGCATAACAACTCAATATCATAGCCAAAGGCTATTATGTCACAGAATGGCATGGAAAGCCATGAAATACAGAATGGCATGAAGCAATATGCAGTACTACTAACAGAACCCTATTGGCATGCTAACCTATCCAAACCAATCACATTAGGCCTACTAGGGCATTTAACACTTTTTATTTATGTAATTCTTTAAAATTGAATTTTTATGATTACTATTCATTTCATTGGTCATCCAAAATGTTGACTTTTGCAATGGCAATAGGTAAATTAGTTTAAATATCATCAACATACCACATTTTGCATTTTAAACTTGTTGGTATTGGTTGCCAATACCATCTCTAAGCTTAATGTGAATTGGACAGAATTTTCAGTTTTCAAGCTTTGGGTTCATTGCTCCATTAGTTATCATTAAGTGGGAATTTGGAAAAATGATAAACATAAAAGTTGTTCCTTATTTTGTCTAGTTGAATTTCCTTTTTTGAATCACTCCATTTTGAGTTTTTAACTCAAGTTATGGTCCAAAAACCACAACTGGCCAGATTGAAATTTTTCTGGACTGACTATATCTACAGTGCAGTGAACAGTGACTTCAACTCACTTGTTGAATAGGTTCTGACCATAATTTGGATTAGATTTCCCCATTAAAGTTGTTGGTTTATATTTCAGCTTGTTGTGGGTAAAATTTCAGGTCAATTGGACCATTCTACAGTGAGTTATGACCAAATGACCAAACACTGTTCATTTGGTCATTCCGTAAAATGCATCGCAGTCACCCGGATTGGGGCAAGCTTTTGGTCCACTTGGTTTGGTCTTATGGGCGTGGTTTCTTCACCAAAGTTGTGTCATTATATGTTTAGTTTCATGTCCAATTGGCCAAACACCAATTTAACCTCTATAATTCAAGTTACGGCTGCCCAAACCTGCTGGACTCATGTCCAATTCTGCAGGTCACCTAGGGCAGCCACACTAAACCTAAATCCCATCACTCAACACAATTCATTTTTAGTTTAAACAGAACTAAATGATCACTAATTGACCATTAATACCCATTTTCATCATCACATGGTCAAAGTCCCATTTCTCCACCCCAAACCCTAACTCAAACATTACCATTCATGCATTTTCATTGCATTTCTTCAATCCTCTTACAAAATGCACATTAAGGGCAGCCATAATAACCTTTTAACTTCATTAAATCATCATAAAAAAAACCCTAACCATGGCTACCAAAAATTTAGGGTTTACATACAATTGGTATTCAATAATTTTTCTTTGTAATTTACACTCATTTATACTTAACATAAATTTGAAGAGAAACATAAGTTTAATTCACTAACCTCTTTTAGCTCAAATCCAAGCCAACCAAAACTTTAATTTTTCTTCAAAATTTTACTGCCTAAAGCTTCCTCAAGTTGTGGGGTAAAATTTTTGTGAAGACAACTAGGGCTTTTATGGTGTGGAAGCTAGGGAAAATCAAGCTTGAAAAAGCTTGTCCATGGAGGTTAGGGAAGGAATAGTTTACGGCAAGGAAGAAAGAAGAAATGAGAAATCTGGTTTTTCTCTCATTTTTCAGCCCATTTGTCTCTTTTAAATATAGTTATGCCATGTGTCAACATTGGGTTGGGTGAAGGCACACTAATGACATCATGTGATGTCATAAATTCCCATTTAATTTATTTTTTTTTCTTTTCTTTTCTACTCATTTTCAATTCAATTTTTAGTAATATTTATTCACATTTTATGTCATAATAATTGTTTACTTAACTGGACAAGTCGGCCAAAAATCACCTCTGAAGGCGAAATGACCAAAATGCCCTCCGTTTGGCTTAACGGGCCGAAATTGTCTGTACTGATTGAAAATTTTTTGTAAGTATTTTCTTGGCATTCTATTGCCATAAGAACCTCAATAACCCTTCTCTGGAGTACCATAAATTATTTTATAATTTTTCCCCCGAGTCTAGGGCTCCTTGTTGCGAGAACCGCAACGTCTCACTAGGTTACCCATGGCTAGGGCACCGGCTCATTTAACTTGGTTGTATTTTATTTCTAAAATTTTTCCTAAATTTTTCTTATTAATATTTGAGTTAATTATGGTTCCTCACTTTAGTTTAAATATTTTTCCAGACGTTCTAGCTGTCCGGGCCGACACTGGTCACCGGAACAGTAAACTGTACAGACTAGCTAAAGTGAGGATGTTACACTTTTCCTTCTAGGATTTTGCTCATAATAGCCTTTAGCTTCTCATCTACCTTCTGCCCATCTAAAATCTGCTGTAACAGATTTGGCCTCACTTGTAACTCAGCCAAAATAGCTCCATCTTGAGCCAAAGATAGATGGGCATTCAATAATCTCAAAGCTGTGATGGATTATCTGCTCAAAGCATCAGCAACTACATTTGCCTTCCCAGGATGATAGTCAATTACACAATCATAGTCCTTCAGGAACTCAATCCATCGCCTTTGTCTAAGGTTGAGCTCCTTCTGGGTTGGCAAGTATTTCAGACTTTTGTGGTCTGTGTAAATGTAGCACTTTTCACCATATAAGTAGCGCCTCCATATCTTCAGTGCGAAGATAATTGCTGCAAGTTCTAGATCATGGGTAGGGTAATTCTGTTCATGTGACCTTAGCTGCCTGGAAGCATAGGTGACCACCTTCCCCTCTTTCGACAACGGAAGTAATTTAAGCTCTTTTCGCTTTCAAGCAAAACCGAAAGTGACAGCCAAAATCTTTAAAAAAAAATTTAGGTTTAAAAGTTTTGTGAAGTTTTTTATTTTTACTTTTGGGCAAAGCACACAATGGCAGTCAAAACCTTCTAAATTTTTTTGAAATCAAACAATTTCAATGCCAAAGAATCAAACTTTGTGTTCTGGCAACCAAAGCTGGGTCTTAAAACCCCCTTTTTCCCTCTTTCTTCAATATTTTAGCCGAACCATCTTTCTCTCTCTCATGCTTTCTCTTCCCTCACTTCCAAAACTCTCTTCTCTTACCCCTTTTTCATCTCTTGTTTGGATCTGAAATCTCTCAAGTTTTTACTACTCTTCCAAGGAGTCTTCAACATTTCTAAGGTTTTCTCTTTTGGATATTTCCCCAACTTTTTCTCAATTCCTTTCAAAATTAGTTTTTGTACTTACTACTTATGCTTCATTATGTTAATTGCTAGTTTTTTTTGGAGTTTTGGGTTTTGTTTTACTTATTTTGGCACTCTTCTCTTTTTCCTCCTTTTTTTCGGGTAAGTAACCTTAACTTATGTTTGCTTCTCTAATTATCACAATCTTTATACTACTGCTTGAATATACTTTTATGACTTTTAAGAAAACTTGCCATATATATATATAAGTTATGGACTGTTGATTCTACAAACTCTATATTGTATTTTTGTTTTTACTACTATATTATTTTTGCTGCATTTTGTTTATGTGCCTCTATCCAATGATAATTGGTAGTTCTTTTTTACAATAACTTTGCAAAATGCTATTTAATTGTTTGCTTGATAGCATGATACCTTCTTGATCAAAATTATGTGAGAATTGATTAATACCTTTTTCTGTTGTACTTTATGTTAGTACACACTAGTTGTGTCAAAGTGGTAATGACTTTTCTCTAAAGGTTACTAGTGCTAAGTTAACTTTAGCAATACG